>NW_003314455.1:0-77676 GCF_000143415.4 Selaginella moellendorffii | reverse complement strand
TATCGGACAAAAAGAAACGGCCAGAAAACATACTCATGAGGAGTATGCAAAGCTGGTAGACACGATTGCTAATCTGCAGGAACAGTTGGACAAGCACCAGGCACGGCAAACCGGAGACGAGAATGACGAGGACTGAAAAATGCTCATTTCAAAAATGTTTCGATGCAAACAGTAAAAACGAATGCTCACCTCCCTTCATATCTTCGCTCGATGATATACGACTCTACATGCCCGTCCTGAAGAGCATAGGATAGACGCAGATGAAGCCCGTGCTCCAGCAAACGCCCAGTAAAGCTCCCTGCCGGAGCTTATCATGAAACGCGAAAGCCAGAGGCTTCGCACCAGCACCTGGACCTCTCACAAATCCCAGCAACGAGGCTGATATGATCGGTGTTCTCCTCGTGTCGTAGATGGCGATCAAACCAGAGTATACAGCATCACCACCTGTATACGACACCGCCAACCTTTCCCCTGTTCCATCCCAAGCCATCCTCTCAATGCTTCCTCCGGGTCCACAAATCGCTTCTATCTCCGAGAGTCCCAAAGGCAGCAAATGCACCTCCAGCGACGGAGGCTTCCCAGCAAAGTGTAAAGTCCCGAGCGTGCTGCTCTGATCAAAAGCACCCATGATCATCCGGCCATCGGGACTCCACGCCGCGCCCACGAGAGCTCCACCAGCCGAGGCCCACGGCTCGGACGTCCAAGTCATGGTCTCCCAGAGATGAAACGACGCGTCAACTTTGGCCGTGAGCAAGTAGTCCCCGAGCGGCGACCACTTCATGAACTGGACGCCGGCCATTCCCCGTCGCAGCGGTGTGCTCTCCCCGAGAGAGACGTCCCACACTGCGAAAGTCGGCGTCTCGCTCGATCCACACGCCAAGAGCCTTCCACAGGGGCTCCACGAGAGAGCCGAGACGGGCATATCGATCCCCCAGCGCAGAAAATCCACCAGGCTCCATTTCGTAGCCGCTGAGACGAGAGGCACCACAGCCCCGGTCCTCAAAGGTTCGAGCCTCGGTCATATCAGACCAATGTCTCATGTGATAAGTTTTCAGACAAAAAGAACATCTTTAAAATATTCTCCTAAGTTGCTAATAGCCTTTGAGCTAGCAACAATAGCTCACGATAACATTTTTGATTTCTAATCTATCTGTAGTTTCATTTTGTGTAAGCAGTTTATTTCTTAAATTTGTATTTTTTTTATAGAAAACTAGTTAATAGTATGGTGTATATATTTAGAATTTTTTTTAATGGTTTTTCTTTGATATTTGTTTAAGTTAAGATCTTAATGAATGTTAGTAAATATAGAAAGGTTTAGGGTTTAGGTTTTAGGGTTGTATATTAAAAAATATATTTATTATTTAAAGAGATAACAGCATTATAGAAAATATAACATTTTATATAAATGATGAGGCATATCAAATTTTTAGTTTTCAAGGTCTAGCAAAATATATAACAAAAAGTGATTATAGATGGAATAGTTGGTCATTTGAAGGTTTCTTTGAGCATATAAAATATAATACTATTAAATTATTCAACTATGAATTAAAATTTTAATAAATTATTTATTTTATTTAAAATTAATTTACTTATTGTATTATGAAAAAATCTTTTATTTCCTTTTTCAAGGCAAAGACCTAGGCCATCAAATCAAGCATAGACTTTAGGTGAATGAAACAATAAAATCCACCTGAAACAATGAAGAAATAAATGAGAAAGTTGAAACTTATTTTTCTATCTTGATATATAAACAAATAATATTTTAATGCAACTGTGTGCTAATATAAAGTTTTAAAAGTTTATTTATAGATATTTTAATAATGGTTTTCTTGCATAAATAGTAAAATCATTTTTTAAAAATATAATAAATTTATAATAGTGTAATGTGCTAAAACATTTTGTCATTTGGTGTTTTCTCTATGAAAGACTATTGTTATATAATATACTAATTATTAAATGATATCGATAATATAATTTATCCTATGTTTATATATTAGAAAGTTAGAAAGATTTATAAATCAAGCTACCCTAAAACATTAATTAACTCACCATAATTACACATTGGAAGAGAAATCATAGTTCAATTAAAGACAACAATATTTAAAGCTTATAAAGTAACTTTGTAAACCTAAAAATCAAGAAAAGAATATAAATCCATCAAAGAGAAAAAGTAGTATGTGGAGTGATAAATAAACAGAATGCAATAGATAATAGAAAGGTAAATAATACGATTGGATTCTTAAATGGTTAAGGTTAGGAATACAAATAGTACTTAAAATTAATCATTAGCCAACAAAAAGTATTCATTTCATAGCACCAGTAGTCAAAGAGTATTCTCTGCATTGTCATAATCATCCACTGGATTGGTGACAAATGCATGCTTGTACCAGGCCACGGATTGGATAAATTTTGGCCTAGCGCTGCTAGAATCGCGAGGTGCTGGAGCACTGACTGAAGCTTGCCAAGCAAGGGCCTTGTCACCACTGCTGATAACCCGATCTAGGATATCCATTTGCACAGCCAGACGGCATCGCTTGAGATGCCTTAAAGTTTGAATAGCAGTAGTTTCGGGTGGCTTTGTTGGTGCGCCTTGGATCTGGAGCACAACATATGAACGTTGGAACCCCCCTAGAGGGATTTCCTGGAAGTCTAACCATTTTGGTGGACTTTATAATTCATAGGTCTCACAAGAACTAGCCGATGTTTTCTGCAATCTCCGCTTTCGTTCAAACGGAAGAAACATAGATTGTGCAATAGTACCCATTGAAAACAAACGATCATATGGACCATACGTAGGCAATGTACCATATGCTTTTTCAAGGTTTGTGCCGTGTTACTTATAGATAAAACGGATCAATGAAAATCTAGCGCAATTTAAGAGTTTAAACAAAGAAACTTAAAGCACAAATGCAGCAGCGAATCTTTACTCAACGCATGTTTACGAACAAATTCAAGAGGAAGGAGCATAGATTCCTCGCAAGGCAGCGATGGTGCTCTCATTGAGAGACAGCGACGACGCAAGAACTGGAGTGGGGATCTCTGATCCAAACAAGCTCGGCCCCAGCAGCTGGAGTCCAGGCTCCTGGCTGTTAAACACCGCAAACGTAGTAGCAGGCTCGCTGCCAACGTTGTACTGGTAGTGGAGCAGACCCCTGGGAATGATGATCATGTCACCTCTCTGGAGCGTCCGAGCAAACAAAACGTTGTTGGTGTCCACGAATCCGGCCGAGATTGTCCCCTCCGCGACGTAGATGAGCTCCGATGCTCTGGGATGGACGTGAGTCGGAACCACACCCCCGACGCCAAAGTCGGCCCTCGCGATCGAGAGACCCATCGTGTTGAGGCCCGGAAACGTTGAAACTGACGCCAGAATTGCGTTGAAGGTGTTTGGAGCCTGCGTGTTGTTGATGTTCCTGAGGATCTCGGACACGAAGTCCTGGCCGGTGACTGCCGAAGGATTTCTGCATGATCCCGAGGAGCCGCTGCTGCTGTTGTTGGCGACGCAGAAGTCGAGAACTGGATCTGGATCAGCTGCGTTTGCCACGAGAGCCAGTGATAGCAGGAAAAAGCTGATGATGGCTGATCCGGAGGCCATTGCTTGTTCGACTGAAAGATATGCCAGAGCTTATCAGGACTGGCAGATATATGTGCCTCGAACCGCCTATGCCGGAGTTTAAGTCGCATTTGGATGATGATCCTTGTCAAGGAAACACGCAGGCATTCCGCGTATGATAGTTTGACGAAGTCACTGACAGATCGATGGCGTGAAGCAAACCAACCGAGACAATTTAGCATTCTCGAAGTCACTATGACGTTTTTCAGCTGACAATAAAAGCCTCGAGTCTTCATTCAACAGAGAAGACGCCTAAAAAAGAAATTTGATCATAGAACTTACTTCGAGGGCTGCAAGGTGCGAGTATCGAAGTCAAACACCCTCGACTTGTTGGTGAAGAAAAGCCCGAAAGTACCCAGTGATGACGGCTGCAAATCCTCGTTGAACAGCGAGTAGATAAACACTTCGATCGGTCTGTCACGGACCAGAGGGGTCCCCGCACCCGAGAGACAAAGCCTTGCAACGTTTTGATTGTAAGACCTTGACTTGCGAACGCTTGCTCCACTTTTTCCAGTGAACGGCCACCCAGTCTCGGAGACAGCCACCTGGAACAAGGACTTTCACAAGTTTAGACGATTTGCAAACCGTAAGGAGTCAGTCACCTGTATGTCACTGAAACCGAAATTACCAATTGCCGAGTAAACCGCGTCCAGCTGAGCCAAGAACAAATTCTCGTACCGTAGCCTGGAAATGGGATCGACGACCACGAAGCCAGTGGGTTTCAGCAACGCAAATGACTCGGGAAAGTTCCGACCCTTGTCCTGCTGAAACGTCGAGAAAGTGTAAATGTTAACCATAAAGGGAGCACCCGTTTTCGATAGAAACTGTAACAAAGGTCTGACGATTGCTTCATGGTCGAAGGAGCATAGCGACGGCGGAGAAGTCATGTTGAGAATGTTTAGCGAGTGAGTAGTAGAGACCTTCACCTGTGAGTCGATTTTTAGAGTAGCAAGAGCCGAATGTATGTTCTCCATAGCAGTAAGGAGATATGGCGTAATATGCTGTCCAGCCGTTAACACCTCGTAGCCAACCAAGATAGTTGTGATCTTCGTCTGCGGATAAAACAATAATATGGAGCTATTCACCCAGTTCTGGGCCGTGCTGATGTTTGTAGCAAGAGCCGGTATATCGTTGTTAGGAACCGAGACTGTCAGTTCGATGCTTGTGTTGGCGAAGGCCTGCAAAACGGTCGCATCAGTGTCGTAGATCCTAACTTTTGTCACCCCGAGAGATCGAACAAGCTCGACAACCTCCCCAGGCGAAGGAAGCTTTGAGGCTAAGCGGCCATAGTTAACACCCACAGTCCCTGCAGCTGGAGCAAAGCGTTACGACATCAGCCATGGAAACTTGCGATAAGACTGTACCGGAACCTGGAACGGTCGGCGCCACGATCATAATGAACACCAGCCAAAACCAGAGATCCATGCACCAACTAGAGCGCTCCGTTCCACCCCGTAATATATCCTCGTGATCTCCAATAGAAAAGAAACTTACCAGCGAGTTAGGAACTTCATGCTTGCTACGTTAACAGAAATATGCAGATACTCGGAGTGGCATCCTGTCGGACGAGCTGCCCCACCCCCTAACCTCCTAAACCGCTAAATTCTAATGCGAATCCGGCCTCACGATCTTCTTTTTTCTGTGCCCATTGTGGCTAGTACCTGCAAGCCCATCGCCCTTGTTTCGTCTCTTAAAGTCTATCACGTAAGTGCCGTCGTCCCGCTCGGTTTCCAGAGTAGTATAGTCCTCTTCTTGAGGCGATTCTGGGGAGAACTCTCTCCTCTTTTTGTCGTAGTTTTGCATTTTCGGTCTTTTCGTAGGAGCTGCTATCCTGTCCCATACGCTAGGCTTCTGTTGGCGTCCGTAAGTCTCCGAAGAGTTTCTACAGTACGAGCTGGCGGCAGGCTGCTGGTATTCGAAGTGCCGACGTCCTTCAAAACTCCTTTCCCTTTCGGACGGATGCCTCGAGTACTTCGCATCCGAAAACACTGGAGAGTGCTCCCTCTTATACCTCTCCTTTGGTATCGTCTCTGGAATGCTTACTCCATTGAGTGCATGCCCGTTATCCAGAGCCAAACCATTGCCAACCGACGAATACCTGCTTGGCTGTCTAGTAACATCCTCTGGGTATCCATATGAGGCCTTTCTCACGTCAGAACTATAAGTTGGCGCGAACTCTCGGTATTCCGTTGCTGGCTTTCCCGTTGCCATTACCTGTGACATTGCAGGAGGAGCCAGAGCGGTCATTGTGGGTGGGAGATAATCCAACATGTCCGAAACTAAAGCCTTCTTGCTAGCTAGCCTGTAAGAACCATCTTCCATCGGATCCATATTCCGGACCCTGTCCCCATTCCCCATCTCATCATATAGAGACGACCCCTGTCGACCGTAAAAGCTCGATCTAAAGTCTGCGGACATCTGCAAAACGCTGCTGTCCGGTTTCCAGTATCGATCTGCGTCAGTGGTTAAAGCTGTGGTGGCCTCTGGTCTCCCGATACCGTAGCCAAGAGCGTCGCATTTCGAAGAAACGCCAGCATATGAAGAAGGAGCACACTGTTGCCCGGGTCCCAAAGTATCGCCATAGTCGTAGTCGTTGGGCCTCGCGCTACACCAAGTATCCGGCTCAGATCTCTGAGAAGGTGCAAACTTGGCTGCGCTTGCGCTCTCGTAGTATCTTTCGTGTGGTACGTACGAAGTCCGACCAGCAGGCTCCTTATACTCGTTGTAAGTTGGATAGTTAACGCGACTAGGCCCTTCAACGTACGACGTCTTGGAAACCTGCTGCTCAGGCTCATTCTTCCAGTGATCATCCCTTTGATGACGATCACTGCGACCGCTGCGGTAAGTTCGACTATCGGTTGGCCCCCTAAAGTCCGAGTAAGCGTCATCAACTGAGTTGGTTCCAGCTGAAGGAGGGTAGTGAAAACTTCTTGAGCCGCGGGGCACGTCTGCCGGCATGAACAGCCTCATGAGCTTCACCACCTAAGAAGCAAACGAGTCAGACGCGGACTAAGAGACCAGTAAATACTAAAAAAATCCAAAAGTTGTCGTTGCTTGCCTGTTCCTTAGATAGATCAAACTTGAAGCGATTGTTTTCGTAGTAGTTTTCGAGAATCGCATCCTTGTATTCGGTTTCACGCAAAGGTAGGCACTTTTCCACGACACGGAACCGCACCTAGAAGCGAAAAGACCAATTAAAAAGTCCGAAGAATGTTAAAGAACAAGAAAGAAGCTTCATACCTGGAGTGGAAAATCGATGTCCGCTTCTATGAAGGCTTTCGGCTCCAAATCCACCCCCACATAGCTCACGGCCTCAAAAACCCCGTGAAGCTCTCTCGACTCAAACTCAAACAGGAAAAGCTTCATTCCTGGAGTGATGTGATCCGCGAAACGCTTCTTGGTCCTCGGCATTCCAAGCACATTGTAAGCGAGGCACCTCCTCTGCGTCTTCTTGTTGCACATAAAGATCAAACCCGCTATTCCCGGCTCGATTCTACTACTGCCCCCCGGATCCCTGTATGGACTGCGCGGAGAATCCCTCCGATCGACTCGCGAGTCCCAATTCCCCTTGTAATCCCTGCCGTCGTGACCCTCCCTCTCCCTGTGGATTTCCAACCTACCTGGCCAGCTCGGGGGATAATCTTCGTAGCGCCTGTGACGCTGCTCCTCGTCTTGCCGATCGCTCCGCTCGGCGTAATCCTTGTAGGCATCCCTCCGCCGATGCATTTCCTTCTCCAGCGTCATCTTCCTCTTTTGCTAGAACCCTATTCCGTCCAGGGAAAATCCTAGCCGTTGGTCTTGAGTGCGCCTTTAAGGCGCCCGGCTCGAATCCTGCTAGATAGCTACGACGTGGACGGATCTCTGCCGCCGATCGTGCCAGCTCAGTGGCACCCTTCACGTTAACCATCTTGGCTTCCCTCTCTTGGCACTCTTGGCGCTAGGGTTTGATTGCTCTCCTCCGCTGCGACGAGCGACAGGCGGCCGCTCGGATCGATTCTCCTTTGATCCCTTTCATCTTTGTGTGGATCATCGCCTGTTCTTGGCTGCTGTGTGACTGTGTGATTGAAAGGTCGTGGCTTTTGGTGTGATCTTGCCTGTTCTTGCTGCAATATTTCGCTGTTGCATGCTTGTGTGCTCGACTGTTTAACGTGGCATCCTCCAGCAGCGATCGAAGCGCGCCGGTTCCAGGTTGGTTGGATTGCTAGAAATTTTCAGGCTAGATCATAGGCTAGTGATGAGCCCCGTGGATGCGCGTGACCGCCTCTCTCGGCGGCGCGAGGCGATGAGACGCAAGGCGGCAGAGGCGACAATGAAGGCCGCCTCGCACAAGATCCATCCCAAGGCGCACTGCTTACAGGAGAGCGCCAGCGCCATCTTTGAGGGTCTCATTTGCCCGTGCAAGGAGAATTTGATCCATCCAGTCCAGGACATTCCATCCAATCGTCTCATAGCTCGTGTGGTGAGGCCGGGGATGATCCTCTTTCTCTTTGAGCAATCCTTGGGGCGGCTCTACGGTGTCTATCAGGTGGGAGCTTCCAAATACGATGAAAAGGTCTCTCATTCCTTTATTTACATTGTCTAGGCTAAACTAATCGTTGCATCTTTGTTTTCTTATAGATTTCTCTTCACGTTCAACAGCGCTATTTGCCGCTCGAAGGCGTGGAGCTTGAAAACTTCTTCTTAAACAATGATATAAAGCCGCATGTTGGTCCAGAAGTCCTAACTTCGTCACAGGTAGCTTCCCTTTGTGAACCAGCGTTCGCTTATTGCCGTTTCTATTGGCATGCCAGGTCTCGCGTCTCATAGATATGTTTGTCAAGCGTGCCGAGGCCGAATCACGTCTTTATAGTAATGGAGCTTTTGTAGCGGAACACATGTATAAGGATCCTTACGCGCGACTGAATCCTTACGCCTTCTTCTGTCCTTACCCGGAGGACGTGCACGTAGTTGAGAACCACGGCGGTGATGGTGGTTACGTCCACGAGCTCGATGAGCCTGCTCACGTCGGAATTCCTTACGCTCAGATGGCACCAACTGCAGTGCCTCACAGTCACTCTATGACTTCTGGCTGGAATTGTTCACCGATCAATTCAACGCCGTATGTCACCCATCCGATGAAGAACCAGGGAAGGATGGCTGATTCAACTCCAGTACAAGTCACTGGCTACCCGAGGCAAGCGCATCTTGCTCGCAGCTCTGGATCTGCTTTTTTCAGCCCTGTAGCACACTTGGACCATGGCAACTTGGACGGGACGACAGCAGTAAGCCAAGCTGGCTACGGACAGCCGCCTCCGTATAGAGCTCACCATCACCATCCTGCGGAGGTCAGCTACCAGCCCGCTATTCCAGAGGCTAGTGCCAAAGGATACGAGGATTCTCCTGCTGCTGCTGCTCAGGCTAGTAGGAACACCAATGTCTTCCATCAGGTTGAGGGGACACAAAACAGAGCTCCGAAGCAGGTTTCGAAGCTTCCGAAGTCCCTTAACCAGCATCCACGACAACAAAGAGTCAACTTGGCTTCGAACGGGCATCAAACACCGGCTCAAACAACGACCAAGGCTGTCCAGTCGAAGGTGTTACCTCAGAAGAGGCAGAAACCAACGAAGGACAACAAAAGTGTCTTCAACAGGATCAAGCCGGCGACTGTGTTCTCGCGATTAGGATCGTCTTCAGGAGGCAACGACACAATTCCAGCGACCGAGAAGGTGTTCCAAACGGGCGTCTTGGTTCCCGACAAATTCCGTCCACGGCCGCCGAGGAACCAGTCAAGGATGAAAGTTGATAATGTCGAGAGACCAGTGCCTGTTACTTTTGTCCAAGAGGACGACTCTGTGACGGGGAACAGCGGATCGATTGAAGATAGCTCCTTTCCCGTGGACTTCAAGCGTAGAGTTGTGAGCAGCAATGTTTCTTCTGCTCCTCAGTTGAAGAGGCGGAAGATTGTTCGTCCAGAGGGTCTCGGGTGCTCGTCAGGGAATACCGCAAGCTTGAAGGGGCAGGAGGCACAGGGATCAGTAGAGGTGATGTCTCTCAGCTAGGACGAAGAGGCTCCCATCGGACAACAAGTGGTGACGAGACCATCGACGTTTTTCGTTTATTTTACGTTCTGGAGGATCTACTGTACAGCGTTAGCGACAGGTGGAGAAGCTCTAGCTCTCGGGCACACTGGGACATGGTTGGACGACGGGTATCATCGTCTCTGATGCAGTCAAAGGCGAGGCTGGCAAACCTTCTGATGGAGTCCCATTGCCACGGTAGCTCTGCTCGAAGTTCCGGGTCCAGGATCTTCTTCAGCTTTCGTTTCTCTCGCAGCCAGTCCCTGACCTGTCCGTTTCACGGTGGATCAAGACGGGCTTGTGGAAGCAGAGATTAGACTGTACCTGGGTGACAAGGTTTTGCTTCCGCAAGGTGTAGGTGGCATTAACAGGTCTGCGCCCGGTTAGCAGCTCCAGCATGACGACTCCGAAGGCATAGACGTCGCTTTTGAGCGTCAGTCTTCCGGTCTGGGAAGGAAGGGCAAAAGAAGATCGGTTGAGCAAAGCAGCGGCGCACAGGGACGACTTACTGCTGTGTACTGGGGATCAAAGTAGCCGAAAGTTCCGAGGACTCGGGTGCTCACGTACGTTTGGTTGCCGTAAGGCACCAGCTTCGCCAGGCCAAAGTCCGACACCTGGAGCAGCCGAGAAAGTGGAGGCACGGCATTTATAGAGGTGGCAGGGCAGCGAGAAGATTACCTTTGCTTGGAACTTATCATCCAGGAGGATGTTGCTCGACTTGAAGTCCCGGTGGATGACTGGATTTCCGGTGGCAGGGCCATTGTGCAAGTACTCGAGGGCAGTCGCGGCTCCGCGAGCTATGGAGACGCGAGTTCTCCAGTCCATCTTCACTCTGACGATCCCTACGGGAAGAAGAGAAGAAAAGACGTTGGCCGGGCAAGTTTTCGGGTGGAGTGGTTTCTCATACCGTGGAGATGCTCTTGGAGATTGCCGTGGGGCATGAACTCGTAGACGAGCATTCTCTGGCCTTTGTCCGCGCAGTAGCCGATGAGCTTGACAAGATGGGAGTGATCGAGGCGGCTCAGGATGTCCACCTCGACGCGGAACTCTCTCTCGCCTTGGACGCCTTTGCTCAGCGATGGCTCCATTTGCTTCACGGCAACGATCTAGGAAGAACAGCAGCAAAAAGTTGGAAGGAGTTTTGGATCGAGCAAAGCTACCTGGCCGTTTTTGAGGACTCCTCGATAGACTCTCCCGAATCCTCCCTCGCCGAGGAGGTTGTCGGAGCTAAAGTTTGCGGTGGCGAGCAGCATCTCCTTGAGCGTGAAGATGGTGTCGACAATTGGTGGCAGCCTCACGATCGGTGGTGGTGGGAGCTGCTGGAGGAATTGGAGCTCGTCGTCCCAGGTGGAGAAAGTGGAGCTCCAGTAATCGAGCGCCCTGTGCGAAGACCCTGGAGAAGGAAAGAACTCGATCAAGACGAGGGCGAGCGAGCAAAGATGGGCAGCTGCTTACATGAGATCTTTCGATCCGGGACAGGGGTTTCCTTCTTCTTCCTCCTCCTCGGCCATAGCTTGAAAATGGTGAAGACCGCCGCCGGCATTGGATCTAGCTCGAGCTATTGCTCCTCCAAGAACAGGGGCCGGACGAAGAATCGATGCGCTTCGCCATGGCAGGACTCCCGATCTATCTATCGGCAATGCTGAATGGATTCTATTCTATCATCATACCGGTGGTTTCGATCGAGGCGCCGCCACTGCTGGAAGGAAGATCGGTGGAAGATCGAGATTGAAGAACCCTACTCTATCGAGCAGAGGTTTTAGAACACCTCCTCGGAAGCTGAGAGATAGCTACTTGGTTGGAAGGCGGCAATGCATTTCAAATGGTCCTCTCTTTTTTTTTACTGACAGGTTTTTACCGCGGTTGGGCGAGAAGGAAAGGACAACGAAGTTTTTACATTTACACTGCAAACAAACAAATACGCCATGCTAAAGCGTGAAAAAAAGAGCTTCCAGTAAAATCCATTCTGTCGTCGTCCAAGGGCGCGATTAAAGTATTCCCCGCATTAATTATCTAACGACCACGAGGATATTCTGTCCTAGAGAGAATATGCTGTTATTGTTTGAAAATTTGAAATTTCTTTGGCATTGAAAGGTCGCCACGATGTCGAAAGACGAGTTGGATGGGCGTGATTAATATTTTTTTCGGGTCGAATGCGATCGAAAAGTTTTCCAAATTCTCCAAAAGTTGGCTTTGGTTGGGTTGCAGTCGATCGATCGGGGAATTTGATGATCTATGGGAAGAACATCCCGAAAGGAATCCCACTGCCGGCTGCTCCAAGAGGATCCATGTCGTGGCCGAGAGCTTTCTTCAGCGCGGCCTCCACCTCTTTCATGGTTTTGAGGAACTCCTCGGCAACTTTGGTGCCGAAGACCTCAAACTCGGAGCTCACCGCTCGCATGGCCCGGATGGTTCCGTCGAGATCGGGGAGCCGGATGAACGCCACGCACCTCCTCGACTCGAGGAACTTGGTGTTGCCATCACCGGGCGTGAGCAGAGTCCCATCCTCCAGGGCGATGTTGCTGAGATAGATCATGATCACGCTGGCCTGGAGCGTCCCCAGGAGCGCGCCGTGTTGCGAGAAGCGGTCGGTTTGGATCTGATTCTTGCTGTCGATGGTGAAGTTGACGGGGCATTCGTGCTCCTGGCCCGTGTAGGAGAGCGGGTTTGGAGTGAAGATCTTGCACTGGTGGATGGTTTTTATGCCCGAGATTGGCGTGCCATCCCTGTGAATGAAAAGTTGTGTCAAGAATGGCATGGGCATGGATTTATAACTCAGGCAAAACAGGCAAGAACCGCAAGAACCGCAACTTAAACATCTCATAGAATTCTATTGTCAAAAGATAATGGGAAAAACTAAAACTATGTGAATCTATCGAAGATCTTCGATCGTACCTGGCCAGCACCGTGAGAGGGTATGTCGTGTTCTCGGCCAGCTCCAGCGAGGGAGGAAAGTTGTAGTAGCCCTCAAAGTAGAAATCGCAAGCGTGAGATAGCAGGTAGTACTTCTCCATTTGCGCGCACGTAGCATCTGCTGGGGTGGCGATCAAACAAATCAACAGCAGTAGCAGTAGCAGCAGGAGCAGCAGCAGCAGTGGTTTGATCCCTCCTCCCATCGAAAGAGAGGAAAGGATCGAGGGAAAAAAAAAAGAAGGAAAAAAAAGCCTCCCAGTTTTTCCTCAATCTTGCTTCACGGCTTTCGGAGTCATGCATGAGGGAATGCTGGATTTCCTCATATCCTGTCGTGGACGCTCTTGGCATGAGCCGCATTTTGGGTGAGAAAGAGGTAGTACCAAACACAGATTTCTTCTTTCCAAAAGCTTCCTCACGATCATTTCCCTCTTATTATTAAACATTGTTTTTAATAAGGGTGTAAATAAATGACAAAAATAATCAGATAAATACATCCTAACAAACCTTTATTAATGAAGCATCTTCGTACCTTTATATGAATATCCTTGATCCAGAATATCCATGGAGTAATCCAGAAGGTCAACCTTGCAATTTGTCTGTTTGTTTGCATATAGGCGAATAGTTTGGGAGGAGAACGCGGAAGGAACTTTCTTTTGCTGGTGAGATCTCGCAGCATAGCCTTGATTTTTAATTCCAGAAAAACGTCTATATGGTGTAGGTCATGGAGAAACCCATTAAAGTTCTTGCGAACTTGATTCCTTGGACACAAGCGCAAACAAAACCACCGCACAACCTACTTGACCTCGCCAGATTGCACATTTGACTTCACACAGCATGCGTATGAAAGTTTTTCTTGGAGATCTCTCAAGTATCCGGATTCCCGGAAATAAAATCTCGGAATTTTGGTGGTTTGTACTATCCGTAGGGCCTAGGACAAGATTCTAGCCCAACGATGAATTTCTCATCCAAGCACAAGAAAAATTCAAACATCACACTTTCACCTTGAATAAAAAAATTTAGAGGACCCGGCATTGCCTCATGTAAGGAATCCAAAGCTTGGAAGTTACAAAGAAGCTCCAACATTGGAGAAGAAATTTTCTTTTGCTGGTGTACTTGCGGGTACCCTTCCCGTACATCGCGCCTCACGACAAGGGTTAGAGTCAAGGTCGGCCGTACACTCGCCGACTCAATGTCAACGCTCGCGAGGGGCTGCCACCTGGACGGCAGCGATGCCGCCACGTAGCGCGATTCGTTTTGCTCTTTAAAGAGGGAAGAGGAATCACAGGCAAGGAAGAAACGAGAGCTCGCCTCTTTCGGGAGCTCGCGAGCGAAGCATTGCCTCTCTTCCGAGGGTTCCAAGTTCCCCGAATGCCGGGAGCCACCGCCAGAGAATCGGCGTAGAGAGATCGATCCATCCGCACAGGCAAGCCGCGCAATTCTCTGTCAAATCTTGCAGTTGCGCCTCAAGATCGCGAGAACTCCACGATCGTCGCCAAGATCGTCGTCCATGGCATCCCCAGTGAATTCCTCCGGCGCCATCGAAATGCCGCAGCGATTCGTCGACATCGATCTCTCGCCGCCTCCTCCATCTCCATCGCAGCAGCAGCATCGCAATCCGGCTCCCAAGTTCCGGCTCCCAGTGGATTCCGAGCACAAGGCCAAGAAGCTCGATCTCTTCTCCTTCGCGCAGCCCCACATGAGAAGCTTCCACCTCTCGTGGATCGCCTTCTTCACTTGCTTCACCTCCACCTTCGCGGCGCCGCCGCTCATCCCGGTGATCCGCGACAACCTCGACCTCACCAAGCTCGACGTCGGCCGCGCCTCCATCGCCTCCATCTCCGGCTCCATCCTCTCGCGCTTCCTCATGGGCCCGGTGTGCGATCTCGTCGGCCCGCGCTACGGCTGCGCCATCCTCATCATGATCACCGCCCCGCCGGTCTTCTGCATGCCGCTCGTCTCCGATCCCACCGGATTCATCATCGTGAGGTTTTGCATCGGATTCTCGCTCGCCACCTTCGTCTCGTGCCAGTTCTGGATGAGCACCATGTTCAACACCAAGATCGTGGGCATGGCGAATGGATTCACCGGAGGCTGGGGGGATTTTGGGGGCGGAGTCACGCAGCTTCTCATGCCGCTGCTCTACCAGCTCATCCTCAAGTTTGGAGCCAACGATTTCACGGCCTGGAGGATCGCCTTCTATGTGCCGGGGCTGATGCATGTGTTCATGGGGCTGGCGGTGCTGATCCTGGGCCAGGATCTCCCGGATGGGAACTATCGCGATCTCAAGGAGCAGGGCCACAAAACCAAGGACAGCTTTGGCAAGGTACGTAAGCTAGTCTCTCTGGATCTCGACTCTTGCTTGCCGCTAACGCTGTTTTGGCTTTGAGATTTTGTAGAGCAGAGAAAAGCTCTGTCCATGGGCGTCACTGCTCTGCTCTGATCTAGGCAAAAAAATGTTGCTAGATAAGTTTTGTAGCGTAGAAAAATGCATTCGATCATGTAGAGATGCTTTCACGTTTTTTTTACTTTTGCTCTTGGGCATGTTGACTTTGCTCTTCCTTGTACTAAACTTTTTTACTTTTTCTACAGGTGCTTCGCAACGCAGCCAAGAACTATCGCACCTGGCTCTTTGCCTTCGTCTATGGCTACAGCTTTGGCGTGGAGCTCACTGTCTTTAACAACATCGCCGAGTACTTCTACGACGAGTTCGGCCTCCACCTCGGCACCGCCGGCATCGTCGCCTCCATCTTTGGCCTCGCCAACTTCATCTCCCGCCCCATGGGCGGCATCCTCTCGGACGTGATCGCGCGCTCCTACGGCATGCGCGGCCGCCTCTGGATCCTCTTCCTCTTCCAGACAGTCGGGGGACTCATGTGTGTGCTGCTGGGCTTCATGAACACCCTCGGGACTGCCATAGGCATCGTCATCCTCTTCTCCATCTTCCTCCAGGCGGCGTGCGGTGCGACGTTTGGGATCGTCCCGTTCGTGTCGAGACGATCGCTGGGAGTTCTCGCGGGGCTCACGGGGGGTGGCGGCAACCTGGGCGGAGTGGTGACGCAGCTCATCTTCTTCACCAACGAGACCTTCTCGTTCGAGGCCGGGTTTAGTCTCATGGGCGCCATGAGCGTGGGATGCTCGCTAGCGCTGCTGGGCGTCTACTTCCCGCAGTGGGGAGGGATGCTTTGCAGGGCGTCGAGCGATCCTGGAGCCACCGAAGAGGCGTACTATCTCGCCGAGTGGAGCGAGGAGGAGAAGGCCAAAGGGATGCACCTCACAGCACTCAAGTTTGCAGAGAACTCTCACTCGGAGAGAGGACGGATGCGATCAGGTGCGTCGTCACAACTTCAGCCCAGCGCGGTGGTCAACCCCATTCTATGATATATATTAGCTGTTGTTCTCTCCCTTGGGATGATGATGATGATGATGATGATGAATATGACTCCAATAGACTATAAACTTAGTCCTGCTTCATATTAAAAAATTCTGGACGCAGTGCAGACTACTTAAACCAACACCAAGTACCACTTGGACACGGAGGAGATCAATCCAGACGAATTGCATGGCGCAACAAACTACTAAGATACAGAGCAGGGAATACCAAAACACACCAACTGATAGCTGCCCCGAAATCATGCATGTCTTCATCGTATAAGAGCTTCTGGAGCGTCGGAGTGCAAGACTCTCCTGGAAACAATTGGGGGCAGCTAGCAGCTACGACGGCGGTATGGACATTATAAAGGTCATATTGCCCATAACAAGCAAAGATTTGTCGATCGTGAAGTTATTCTTTCTATAGAGCTACTTTCATGGCTTCCTTAGAGCAATCGATTCTTGATCATTTTTCTTTCATTCAGCTTCAAGGGGCTTTGTCACACCCAATTGAATTTGGACACAGCTACGCACAAACTTCTCCCAATGCGGAGCGGATCATCCGCGACATGATCAGTGATTATGCCAATCGCGATCCAACGGGACTGATACGCTTGCACTTTCACGACTCCTTCGTTAACGTCTCTCTCCGATTATCGTAGATAGCGTTCTTGGATTTGTGATAAACTCACAACGCCTTCTCGATGAACTCCAACAGATGGTACCAACGTTGAGAAGTTCTCCCTTCCAAACAACAATTTACCTCGGGATTCCACAGAGAAGATTGGAGAAAGCCTGCCCTGAAGTGGTGTCATGTGCCGATACAATTGTCATTGCTGCCACTTTGAAATTTTCAATACTTTGAAACTTTC
The DNA here is from genome assembly GCF_000143415.4 of Selaginella moellendorffii. Taxonomy (NCBI): domain Eukaryota; kingdom Viridiplantae; phylum Streptophyta; class Lycopodiopsida; order Selaginellales; family Selaginellaceae; genus Selaginella; species Selaginella moellendorffii. Next base: position 60,853 of record NW_003314455.1, on the reverse strand, counting down.
AAATATTTAGGGCTAGGTTAGAAAAGTTAGCATCTCTTTGTGTCAATTTTGAAAACATGTGAACTTTTCCTCTCGAATGATCATATGATCTTTTAGATGGGAGGCCGGTGCAGTGGGATCGACTCAAATGGGGCAACAGTATAGAGGACACATCCAGAAATGACTTACTGTAAGCTTGAAAAAGTTCCAATTTTGCCATTTCCATTGTTATGTTCATAATATGTTTTGTGGTCTTTTGCCACCGCTCTACACCTGTACAGATTTTAAACACAAGATCTTCTAGAGGATAGGCTTTGCATTTCTATGGTGGCAATGGCAACAGCATCTTCAGCTGGTGGCAACGGCTCGTCCAGCACTGTTGTATGGAACCTGGAAGACGAAGAAGAAATTTGTGACTTGCTATTGATCAAGAGATCGCTCACAGAGCCATGACATTCAAAACTATTCTAGAATAGTCCAGAAGATTCTAAATCAACTTAAAATCATAATACAATTTTAGTTTTCAAGTAATCAAACTTACTGTGAATAGGAGTCGCTGTTTGCTACATTACAGACCTCTTGATCTCTCCATTTTCTCTCGTCCTCCACAATGTTTCCCATCTTGGACTGCCCGAAGTCCAGGGTGCCAGGATTGTCCACCTAAAAATTCACCAGTCTGAGTTGACTCTCAAAGAGGTCTTGGTCAGAGGTGAGAAGACCGTTCCTCTGCTCCAAGTACCAGTTATCGAAATTGAACTGGGAACCCCTGTCAAACTTGACTGTGTTCTTGGTGAAATCTCCTCCAAGAACTCGGGATTCACAATTCCATCTGGCTTGCTGAGGTGTGTGAGCTCCTGCCAAGAATTTGTGTAATCCATCCAACCTGATCACAAGCCTTGGTTCCTGAAGTTTTTAGTGAGACCAAAGTATGAACAATCACCCAATTTTGACGAAGTTTTAATACTTTCCTTTTTGACTCCTTTTTTATTTTTACATTTTTTTCCTTAATAGTCCAAATGTTTCCATAACCTTTGACTGTATAAGAATTGGAATTTCACTTTTACCACTCAGCTGCTCCGCCCAAGCAATTTTTTGCAAGGATTACTGGTGGAAAACTGGGACTAAAACTCATGCTACAGTTGACATTTACAACTGCATTGGACGGCACCACACTTGCCACCCTTCTCTGGACGCGCAGAGACCCCAAGAGCCCAAACGTGGCATTTTGTTGCCGAAACTCCGCCCTTATCTTTTGCTCCACTCCACTCCCGGTGAGATTGGTGGTAGAATCTATGACCGCAAGAAAGGGCGTACTTCCCATCCTTGCCGGCTGTGTGAACGCTCGCACCTGGACCCGGCCCAGGTTTCGATCCCCAAACCAAAGCCCAAGCGACGAGGGTTCGAATCTCATCTCTGCGTTGGCGTTTGGGTTCCTGGCGAGGAGCGTGAGGTTGAGTCGCGCGACGAGGATGGTGGTGGACTCGGCGAAGAGGAAGAGTGTGCCGTTAGAGACGCGATCGATCGAGACGGTGGGCGATTTTGGGTGGAATGCGAGCAGCAGGATGATCCCAAACATCCCAGCCATGACGACCGTGAGGGCCGCGGCCATTCCCAGGCACGCAAGGCATTCTTTCATGCCCCCGGTTTTGCCTCTGGTGATCGATTGAAAGGGGACGTGGTGACGATCGCCCTCTTCTTCGTCGATTTGGTGGAGGTAGCCCAGATCCTTGAAGGAACTCACCAAAGATTTCTTGCTTCTGTCCAAGAAACGATCGATCTTCTTGGCGATCTTCGGGCCGCCGCCGCCGTTGCTGCTGCCGGCGGAATCAGCGTCGGTGGAGAGCGAATTTTCATTGCGGTTGTGGAGGAGATCCATTCTATCTATTGCTCCCCGAGAATTTGCATATGCCACTGGATTCACCATCTGACCAAAAGAGATCGAATGAAACTATTGCTACGCGCTCTACCTTGTTTCTTTTAGATCGCGCGGCCAACCAAACTTCTTTGTTCCTTCCTCTTTGGCGTTGCAGTTCTTTTAAATTGTAAATAGCGCGAGAGAGAAAGGAATCGGCCGACACGCTCTCCATGTGGCGCTCGCCGCCCTAAAATTTTCGAGTTAAGCCGGCCATGGACTGTGGAAGAAAAGATTCACCTTTGTTCCTCTTTGTTTCTTTTCTTTTACTAGAAATCAAATTAGAAAACTAAACACATTATATTGAGATGATTTTCATATACGAGCTTGCTCTTGAGTGTTATAAACTGCAGCAAATCCATCATCATCTATACAAAAAGCACAAGGAAGCCACTTATTTGTCTAATAATTATTTATATGTGTTTCCATTTTCATCATATATCACTAGGTTACAATCTTTCTGCATTTGAAGATAGAAACCATCACCTTTGTTTTCAGTTTTGGTGCCCCTGGTAAATGATCATGTATACAGTATAAAACCTATTTAAAGATTGGAGAAAATTCTCATTTGGATATTGGTAGCATACATAATACTACATCATAATTTTATAAACAAAAGAGAGGAGTTAAATTTTATATTAAATCTCATTAGAAATCAAAATAAAAAAACTATACAAAATATTTATCAAGAGCTTTGCACACAACATCAATAGTTGGAAGATTGTTTGTATTTTGGAGTCATGTATGGTATAAGTATCTACACTCATCTTCCTTCCATCTTCAATTGAACAAATAAATTCTCAAATTACTCTATCATATGTGTGTGTGAACTTTCCAAATTGGGGTATCACTAATTGTGGTGTAGCAATATGGAAGTAATGAAGAAATATGTATTTCACAATGACATGAATTTTGGTTTTGCTATCGGGAGGTATATGATTTCATATATTAATGTTGATCCTCCTTGGATGGATATAATCCAAAGAATAGTTTCATCTCTTTTAGCTAGATAGTGAATCTAGTGGAAAATACAAATTCTCAAGGTCTAGCAAGATAGAATGGATCTTGCTATGAAATTTACTCTTCATCAACACTAATTTTGCTAATAGAAGCAGCGCTCGAAGATTGCCAAGATTTTTAATGAGTTATATAACTTATATAGAGTATAGGCTACTATTCTTCACATGGGGTGATTCCAATGTGTGTGGGTTCCAACCTTATAGCCATCAAATTAAATAATATCATCTTTGTTTGTCACTTCTTAATTTCTACATTTTGAACTGATAAAACTAAGGAAAGACAACCATGTAGATCATTTTAAGCTGTGAGTTTGTGCCACAACATACAAACAAAGAGATTGCCATAGACACAAAGAGAAGTTAAATTTTGTAAATTTTCTCTTCCCAAGAGGGTGCTGTGGCAGCTATGTCCCTCAAGAGCAATGACTCTATTACAAATACCTGTGCATTCTTCCCAACTATACAAACCTGTGAATTCAACATCTTAGAGAGTTTTTCTTGTGTCCTTAAATTAAGTTTGCAATGTCAATACCAACAGTAGACAGGATTGCAACAAGTCATTTCCTGAATGCATCCTCTTAGACTACTATATAAAATCTGCATAATAATAAATTCTATTCAGCTTATAACATCCTTAATAAATTTTAATTTATTCCATTATAACTTTTTGCCTTCAGTATAGTATGCTTGGAAAAACTTGAATATTTTGGACCTCCTTGAATACTTATACAACAGCCTCAACTGTTTTAATTTGACTAGAGAATTTGGGGAAATTATAATAGTTTCAACTTCTATGTTATAGTCTCATCTGCTCCATATGGAGCTTGCCACCCTAGATTTCCAACCATGGATTTTAATTGTTCAAGAAAAGAACACCTCTAGCATTTTTTTGACTAGTAACACTATTCCTAAGCTTTATAGTAAGATTTCTAGAGGAATTTTTTATTATAAATATAATTAAGAAAAATAAGCATATAAACTATTAAGATTAATTATTTGATCTCCATATATTAATTTGCTCTTGAGTGTTATAAACTGCAACAAATCCATCATCCTCTATACAAAATGCACAAGGAAGCCACTTATTTGTCCAATAAATATTATATGTCCACACAACATTTCCATGTTCATCATATATCACTAAGTTGCAATCTTTTTGCATCTGAAGATAGCAACCATTACCTTTGTTTTGAGTTTTCGTGCCCCATAATTCTTCTGGACCATGGTAAATGACTAATCTGCAGTCATGTTGCATGTGCACAGTGTAAAATGTATTTAAGGATTGGAGATAATTCCCAGCAGTAAGCTTAGAAAAACTTGTATATATTGGACCGCTTTGAATACATGTTTTATACAAGTCACAATTATGTTCCACAACCTCAACTATTTTAGTTTGACTAGAGAAATTTGATAAGCTTTTAATATTTTCATGACTTGGATCATCAATAACATATGAAATCATGTATCTCCCCGCTGTATATTTAGCAGAACCATAAGTTACTTGATCAGTTACTACATATTTCTTCACTATTGTCATCATTTCAGATGCTAGTGCTGCACCAGTAGTAGTAAACCCCCAATTTGGAAAGATATTACACATATCAAAAGAATACCATTTTCTTTGAGAATTTAACCATCCAATATCTACACTCATGATCCTTCCATCTTCAAGTTTTAATAGAGTGCCATATGAAAATCCTCTATAATAATCAAATTCTACCTGGCTAACGTCCCTAAGAAGTTTAAAAACTTCTTCCATTATAACAGTTTGCCTCAAAACCAAACTAATTGCATTTGGATATTGGTAACGCCTTCTAATGCTAAAGCACAAATTTATAAATAGGAATGCGAAGATAAATACTTTTGTCTGCATGTCTAGGCTTTCTCTAATTGTTTCAGCAGTTTATATGGAACAGATAGTACATAAACAATTTAGAAATCAAAACAATCATTTAAGAATCGAATATCCATCTAATATCCAAAAAAGAAATTGACGCTCTAAGAAATAAATTCGTAAAAACAAAATGAAAGTCATACAATATTATTAATAAAATGACAAGCGTTCATTCACTTGCTTGAGTATCAACGATTCTACACAACACGTCAATAGTTGGGGGATTGTGTGTACCCTGGAGGCAATGGCATAAACTCGAATGGGCCAACGGTGTAAAGGATGCGATCTGAAAATGACTTGCTGCGAGCTAGAAAAGCTCCCGTTTTGCCATTTCCAGTGTTGGTTTTGACACTGCAAGTTTGATCCGGGGAGGAGACAAGGAAAACTCTCCAGGATTTTGGATTCACGGGCTTCTTGGGCCTGTCATAGTTGAGAGGAATGTAGAAGTAGCCATAAGAATTTGTCTTGGCTCCGACGTAGCGATTGCTCTCCGATGACACGGCTCCCACGGCAGCCCCTGGAAGAGGAAGATCGAAGTCTATCATGACAACACACTTTAAACAAACCTTCTAGAGGTTTTCTCTGGCTCCCATGGCAGTAGACGAAGCCTTCTATTGCTACCTGTTTGTATGCTGCGGGCTTCTCATATTGAGAAGAACTGTGGCTATACTTTTGGAGAGGAATTCCAAGCTTGTACTCTGCTTGTGCCAAAGAGGACAAGGCTACTAGCACCAGCAAGAAAAGTGGTGTTGCATTTGATCTCTCCATGGCTTAAAATGTGGTTCTCATACATGACGCTTTTAAAGGTCTTGAAGGACATGGTCACGATCTTACAAAGACAATGAACGTCCCCATGATCTACACGTTCAGTTATAAATAAATGGGAAAGTTCAGTTTGCTGGCTGTGGGGTTCGAATTGGAATGCAGGTATCCCCCCTTAGACCACTCAAGATAGCTGTTTTCTAACAAACGGAAAGACCATCAACAGGGACGTCATCGAGTGTAAGAAAAAAGGGGGCTCTTTATTTGACTTTTCCCATTCTCTTTCTCAAGACCCCTAATTTACAAGATCACACTTCCTACTCTACTTGGATGGTTCTCGGCTGTGGCTTGGGGATTTTTGGAACTGTGACGGTAAGGACGCCGTTCTCCACTTGGGCTTTGATCGCATTCACGTTGGCGCTCTCGGGCAGTCGGAATTTCCTCAGGAAGCTCCCATAGCTGCGCTCCACGCGGTGCCACTTATCGCTCTTCTGTGCCTCGTGCTTCTTCCTCTCGCCACTGATCTGGAGAGTGCGGCCATCCTCCATGCTGATCTTCACCTCCTCCTTGCTCAGCCCCGGGAGATCGGCCTTGAAGACGTGCGCTTCGGGCGTCTCGAGCCAATCCACGCGAGTGTTGGCGACGGCGCTCGCATCCCTGGCCATCTGCTTCGACGGCTCGTGGCCACCAGCCAAGATCGACGAGAGCTCCTCGAAGGGATCGAAGATGCTGCTGCCATTGCCACCATAGAAATGCAAAGCCATGTCTGGAACTTAGAAGACGAAGAAGAAATTTGTGACTTTCTATTGATCGATGCTCGGGCCAAGAGACTGCTCCACATTTATACAGAGCCATGGACAACTCTAGAGTGTTCCAATACATCCTAGAATATTCTAGAAAAGTGATATTCCAGAAGATTCTATATCAATTTAAAATGACATACAACAACTGATTTTCAACTGATCAAACTTACTGTGAATACGAGTCGCTGTTTACTACATTACACACCCTCCTGATCTTCTCTCGTCTTCCACCCAATGTTTCTTATCTTGATCATGGACTGCCCGAAGTCCCGGGCAAACTTATCGGGATTGTTCCCGTTCCACTTGTGAATTGACTCTGAAAGAGGTCCTGGTCAGAGGTGAGAAGATCATTCCTCTTCTCCAAGTTCTTGAAGTACCAGTTGTCGAAATTAAACTGGGAGCCCGTGTCAAACTCGACTGTGCTCGCGGTGAAATCTCCTCCAAGAGGGCATTTTTTCCGGAGATATGGCAAATACTCGGGATTCACAGTTTCATCTTGCTTGCTGGTGTTTTTGAAGTTGTATATGCGATCAAATCGGCCGTTGGCGAAAGTAAAACACTTGGAGGCCCCAACTGTGTGAGCTCCTGCCAAGAATTTGTGTAAGAATTTGTTAAGATAGTTTAATTTATCCAACCTGATAGAACAACGAGATCTTGAATGGACAAGCTTTCAATTATTGAAGTTTTCAACGAGAGCTGCAGCATCGAACGAGGGACCTGGCAGTGTTGTGCTTGCCAGATCGAAGCTTGACACTCTTCCATCGTAGCGCCCAGTGACTACTTCATAGTGCCGGCCTTCCATCTAAAATATCATATGATCATTCGAGAGGAAAAATTCAGTGCTTTCAATCACTTGACACAAAAACGATCAAAGTTTGACTGTCGAATCCCTGGCGGCGATGGCAATTGCACACGACACCACTCCAGGACAGGCTTTCTCCAATCTTCTCTTTGCATCGTCAATAACTTCGAATCCCCGCGCTGAATTGTTGTTTGGAGGCCATCTGTTGGAGTTGAGTCGAGAAGGATAGAGGCGTCGCACAAATCCAAGAACATTATATAACTTATCTATACCGGAGTGTACGTTAACGAAGCAGTCGTGAAAGTGCAAGCGTATCAGTCCTGCCGGGACTGTTGGATCGCGATTGGCCTAATCGCAGATCGTGTCGTGGATGATCCGCTCAGCATCGGGACAAGTTTGTACGTAGCTGTGTCCAAATCCAATCGAGTCCGACAAAAGTCCCTTGAAGCTGAATGAAAGCAAAACCATGCAAAGCATCAAGATTCGATCGCTCGAAAGTATGGAAGCCATGGTTTTTTAAGTAGCTCTATAGAAGGAATAGCTTGAAAAGCTATGACTCTTTGCTTGTTTTGGGTAATGTGTTCTTCGGCTGACTTTTATATATGAATTTCGGTTTGAACAAACGCGTCTTGGATTGTGTCCCGTGACCCTTCAATCTCTATCTGGCACAAATACTGCCAAGTTTTGAGTGTTGTCCTCAGGTTTTGAGAAACGCTCCAGAGATGGTAGACAATTTCTCTAATTTATATACGAAAGCTCCCAAGAGACTACTAAATCATTTTCTTTCCAAACCGCAATTACTGTTTTCTTACAAAATAGATCCTACCTGAGAAAGTCTAAATACCATCAAAGTGCTTTAAAAGGTGGTGGCAGCAAGACAAATGGCGCTGTTGAGTCTGAATCCAATGCCAGAGCTTGCACCACCACTTGAACACCATTTTTTTCTCGCAAACTCTTCTGATTCCCGAGCAAGCTTATCCAGTCTACTTCGTCTGGAACAAATGGAGCACTCGATACGAGATCTCGAGCATCCCTGATTCTCCCAGCTCGGCAGAACAATCCTACCATGCATCCATACTGCTGCTTGCTCGGGATCATCTCGAAATCCAGACAGAGCGATTGAAAAGTCGAGCATCTGACAGGAACATCACCAACATGGCTCGATCCCGCTAGAACACTTGTGAAAGTTACATCGTCGGGCTTAACACCGTCAACTTGCATGGATTTGAATAAGTCTAGGTTCTTAGAATTTTTTCCGTTGGGAGAATACATTGCAAGAGAGCTGTCCATGAAACTGGGCCTCGTTCCGGCATCCTGTCAAAGAGGAGTATAGCTTTGGAAAGATTCCCTCTCTGAGAGTAATCCGAAAGCATCGAATTCCATGAGACAAAGTTCTTCTCTTGGATTGATTTATAAACCCACTCCACCTCTCTGTAAGATGCCCAACTTGGGAATATATCGAGAGCATCCATTGCATGACACGAGGCTCTTTTCCTCCATCTTGTCAAAGAGAATGTTGTCGTTTCTTCCAGATGGGCATATGCCACAAGAAGAGTCACGAGATTGTAATATGGCATGGCCTCCAAAGTATCCTTTGCTAGCCATTCTGGGAATATCCAGTCAGCATTGTAGATATCCCATTGCCTCTTTGGGTATATACAGCTAGCATGGCATTCCACGTCACCAGGTTTCGCTCTGGCATCCAGTCAAATAACACCTTAGCATCTTCCAGTTTTCCGTTCTGGGAATATGCCATTAGTAGCAACGTCCAATATGTGACGTTGTGCTCTTTCATTCCACTGTATATTTCTATTGCACGGACAACACCACGAAACTCTCTAGTATTGTTGTGTACGAAACTAGATCCGCATGAGGGATCGTATTAGCTTCTTCCAGATACCCACTCTGGGTATATGCCGCAAGCATCCATACGATTAGATCCTTTTGGGGCATAGAATCAATGCTTGAAGAAAATTCCCACTTGGAAATAATGCTGATCCAAGAGACTATGTTGTAGCGGTCCCCCGTGCACTCACATCCAGCGCCCACACTTCTCTCCTTCCATCCTCCCTCTCGGACCAAGAACCCTCGCTCGCCCACTTGCCACGTCAGCACTCGGTTAGGGCTCGACCAAACTAGACACTGTTATCACCAGCGTCACCTTAGCCCGTTACAACGTTCCTGGCCGGCATATTCTCAAAAATAGGAGATGCCGGGTCAAGGTATATGCAGTCAGCATGGCATTCCAGGTCACCAGGTTCTTCTGTGTCATCAACTTAGCTTCTTCTAAATTTCCATTAAAGTTATAAACAGACAGCATGAACTTAGATCCTTGTCCACCATCTGGTGAAACTCAGCATCTTCCAGATGCCATGTCTGGGCAAATACAGTTGGTTGTCCACGTCAGCAAGTCTCTCGCTGGCATGGAATCAAACAGCCGTTGAGCCTCGAGATATGCCCGGCCCGGGAATATGCCACCATCATCAGGAAGAGATTCTTAGTATATTCGAGGTCCCTATACGAGGAAACAGAGATTTGGCTTAAGTGCGCGAGAATGCGGTGATCATGGAATTCCACGAGACGAGATCCTTCAAGGGCATAGAATCGAAGAGATCTGGATCAATCCGTTGCTGGCGAAAGCGCCCAGCAAGATTCCACGAGAAGACGTGCTTGGGCTCGATCGAATTGAAGACGGCCAGCGCGTCCTAGGCGCTGCCACACGAGGAGATTCGACGTTGGGGATCCATCAAAAACCCTAAAAACAGAGCATCCAATCTTAAAAATGTTTTCCCGCTTTTATTCCTCTATGCAAGATCAAAGAATTGGGGCGTCAAGCGTGGTAGGGCGATTTGTAAGCTGGTATCGCTGGAGCGAACGCGAAGGGACCGACCTCATAGACGAGAGTCTCACCGATGATTTTGCTCTTGCTCTTGTCGATCTTGGCGCCGGATTTGCCATTGTTTACATTGGTGGCAATGTAGCAGTTCTTGCTCGAGGAGGAAGCCAATTTCACTGTGATGGTTTCCACTTCCACTTCCTTGTACGCGCCATAGCCCAGTGGGAAGTAGAAGTATCCATACGCGTTGGTTTTCTCTTGCAGGGGGGCGTCGCTCTTGGCACAGCTCAGGCTCACAACAGCACCTGGAAAACACTCCCGACATCAAAACAAGACGAAAACTTCGAGAGATCTAGAGATATAAGGTGAAAGATTATACCTTCGAGTGGCTTCTTGGAGTAGCCATCTTGGCAATTGACGTAGCCTTCAATTGCGACGCGCTTGTAAGCTGGTTTTGGAGTGTAGAATGGCTTCTTCTCCTCTTCCTCGACCTTCTTGTACTTCTTATCGTCGTCAACTTTCTTGTATGAGGGTTTCTCCACGGGCTTGTAAGCCGGCTTCTCCTCCTTGTATTTCTTCTCCTCCTCGGGCTTGTAGCTCTTGTCATCTTTGAACTTTTTCTCCTCTTCGGGCTTGTAGCTCTTCTCCTCCTTGTACTTCTTCTCTTCTTCGGGCTTGTAGCTCTTCTTCTCGTCCTTGTACTTCTTCTCCTCCTCGGGCTTGTAGCTCTCCTTCTCCTCCTTGTACTTCTTCTCTTCTTCAGGCTTGTAGCTCTTCTTCTCGTCCTTGTACTTCTTCTCCTCCTCGGGCTTGTAGCTCTCCTTCTCCTCTTCGGGCTTGTAGCTCTTTTTCTCGTCCTTGTACTTCTTCTCCTCCTCGGGCTTGTAACTCTTCTTCTCCTCCTCGGACTTGTAGCTCTTCTTCTCGTCCTTGTACTTCTCCTCCTCCTCGGGCTTGTAGCCCTTCTTCTCTTCCTCGGCCTTGTACTTCTTCTCCTCTTCCGGCTTGTAGCTCTTCTTCTCGTCCTCCTTGGGCTTGTACTTCTCCTCCTCCTCGGCTTTGTACTCCTTGGGCTTGTAGTTGTCCTCGGGCTTGTATTTCTTCTCCTCTTGTGGCTTGTAGGCTGGCTTGGACTTCTCCTCATCGGCCTTGTAGGATGGCTTCTTGTAGTCGTATGATCCATCGGCTTGGGCTCCTGCGAGCATGCACAAGAGCATGGCTGCGGCTAGCAAGCCGCAAAGGAAGATGCGAGCCATGGCAGCTACTACTATGATTCTAAACTTTTCTCTGAATGATGATTTCTAGTCTAGAGGAGACAGTTGATTGATGCTTGCAATTCGCAACGAGAATGCGGCTTCTTATACGATCTATCCTCGACGACTTTACAACCTGGATTGATCTTTGTGCTTGGACATGACATGATGAACAACGTGAGAGAACGTAAGCACTAAGCATGACATTTCTGACCTGGTTTATAGTAAGAGTTGGTTTAATTTAGTTGCTTGGCCATGGACAACAAATGTTCTGACATTATTTATTATTCTAGTATATTTTAGCATATGCTTTCATTTTAATTATTTAGATTTCAGCAGTAATTTCAACAGTAAGAGTTGGTTTAATTTAGTTGCTTCTTAGTTGGCCATGGACAGCAAATGTTCTGACATTATTTATTATTCCAGTATATTTTAGCATATGCTTTCATTTCCGTTTTTAAGACAGGAACCTGGGATTTATTTTGAAATGGAATGTAATTTATGCCAAAAATAATTCATTGAATGGGCGAAACATTTTGCCACGTAACAGTGCACAGAAGAGAGTTTTAAATAATCTCGAAAGACTTTTTTATTAAGAAATTTGAGAAAAAAAATTTCTAACAATCGATCGAAGTTAATAATGGTAGTACTCCACAGGAGCAAACGCGAAGGGCCCGACACCATAGATGAGAGTTTCGCCAACAGTCTTGCTTTTGCTCTTGTCAACCACGGCCCCAGATTTGCCATTGTTGAGATTGGTGATGACGCTGCAGCTCTTGCTCGGGGACGAAACCAAGCTCACCTTGAGCGTTGTCACGTCAATGTCCTTGTAAGCGCCATAGCTGAGAGGAAAGTAAAAGTAGCCATACGCGTTGGTCTTTTGCTCCTTATAAGCTTTGCTCTTGGTGCATGTCAAACCGACAACAGCCCCTGGAATCAAACATTTCACTCACATTATAACCAGAAAAAGGAAAAAGGATGTGAAGAGAATTAAAAACGCATACCTTCGAGTGGCTTCTTAGAGTAACCATCTTGGCAGTAAACAAAACCTTCGATAGCAACCTTTTGGTACGCTGGCGATGGCTTGTAAACTGGCTTCTCCGCGGGCTTGTAAACTGGCTTCTCAGCTGGCTTCTCCACGGGCTTCTCCGCGGGCTTGTAAACTGGCTTCTCAGCTGGCTTCTCCGCGGGCTTCTCCACTGGCTTGTAAACCGGCTTCTCAGCTGGCTTGTAAACTGGTTTCTCAGCGGGCTTCTCCACTGGCTTGTAAACCGGCTTCTCAGCTGGCTTGTAAACTGGCTTCTCAGCGGGCTTCTCTGCAGGCTTGTAAACCGGCTTCTCAGCTGGCTTGTAGTCTGGCTTCTCAGCTGGCTTGTAGACTGGCTTGTAAACAGGCTTGTATTTCTTCTCGTCGTCGGCCTTGTACTTCTTTTTCTCCTCAGCCTTGTAACCTGGTCTGTACCTCTTCTCGTCGTCAGCCTTGTAGTATGGCTTGCCCTTGTAGTATGGTTTAGCCTTGTAGTAGCGCGGCTTGTATTTCTTCTCCTCCTCATCGTCGTCATCAGCCTTGTAGTAGTGTGGCTTCTCGTCCTCGTCCTCATCATCGTCATCGTCAGCCTTGTACCTGTATGGCTTGTACTTCTTGTGCCCGTAACCGGCCTTGAAGTGTGCCTTGAACTTGTAGTACTCCTCGTCCTCATCATCTTCATTGTCGTCGTTGTCATCGGCCTCGTAGCGTGGCTTGTATTTGTAGTTCTCCTTGTCATCGTTGTCGTCTTCATCATACTTCTTCTCATCCTCGTCCTTGTAGACTGGCTTGTACTTCTCATCCTCGGCCCTGTAGACTGGCTTGTACTTCTTCTCCTCCTCTGGCTTGTACTGCTTCTCCTCTGGCTTGTACACTGGCTTCTTCACTTCCTCGTCCTTCTCCGGCTCCTCCTTGTACGCAACCTTCTTATCATCGGGCTTGTAGTCGTATCCGTCGGCTTGAGCTTCTGCTAGAAAGCACAGAAACAAAGTTGCCGCGAGCAATCCAAACACAACCAAGCGAGCCATAGCTAGGAGAGAGGAAGCAATCCAAAACTTGGATATGCAACTTCATGCAAGACTGCTCCTTTTATACGGTTCTGCCGAACATGTCCTGTAAGTCATACGGCATGATCGTGCCATGATCACAGAATGTACATCACGTCAACACGAACAGACATATAAAAAGAACAGCACACACACACACAAACAAGGAATAAATAAAAAGTAAAAAGAAGAAAAAGAATGGGATCAGTCAGGATAGGCGTCACAGGATACAGCAATCCATCAAAGTGCAAGGGAAGCCAAAAGTCGAGTAGAATGTGGAAGGCAAAGTCTAAGCCGTCTGGTTAATCTTTACCAGTAGCCTGCGCCTTTTTCTCAACCTTCTGCAATTAAACAAGATAAAACTGTGGAGGACTTGCAATAGTGAAATACTAAACTCGAGCATTTCCAAAAGCTGTCCTCCATCCAACTTGGCCACTTCCTAGACACTCTAGGATAAACCTGTCCTCAGACCTTTTACTACAACATCACGTCCCGAGCAAGAAAAACTCAAGAATGACAGCTTTGCAATCCTTGAACACGTACCATAAGTTTGCAAGCCCAGTAATGCCAAGTTCTCGAGCACTGCAAACAGCCACACCATTTGTCAGTAGAGAACAACCGATCTTACAAAACTAAAAAGAGTTTTCCTTTTCTTACCGGTGACCTATGCTCTTCGTCTGCGACTCAGGGACATCGCACGAATCCCATCCGGGTCCACGACGAATCCCAGCGGCTTGTAGAATCCCAAAACGTTGGGCTCGGCATAGAGAACGATGTTGGTGATTCCCTTCCTTGTCAAGTCGGCCATGAGCCTCTCCATCACTGCTTTTCCCAGACCAATCCCTTGGAACGCTGGATCCACCACCACGTCCCAGATGATCGCGTTAAAGACGTCGTCGCCCGTGGCCCTGGCGAAAGCTATGACGCTGCCAGCCTTTGTGACCCACAGCATGGTCCCTGTGTGTTCCAAAGCACGTAAAAGCTTCTCGTTTTGGCGACGAGGGAAGCCCACCTTGACGAAGAGCGCGTTGAGATCGTCGAGGTTGATGTTGTCGAGCGACCTGTGGAGCTGGAATCCCCGCGAGGAGAGATCGTCGTCGCTCATGGAGAACTTCCCCGTCTCGGTGATGCCCAGGGCCTCGAGCTGCGCCGCCTGAGCGAAGCAGCAGGGAGATTTTCGGGGATTCTTGGAGCCGGCGAAGCTCCGGGGCCTGGATTGAGCGGTGGAGCAAGGGAAGAAGATGTGATCCTGCACAGTCGAGCGGTCAGTGAGAAATGCGAGGGAGCTCGAGGCGAGAAATTGTGAGGCTCGCGTGAAATATCTCAAAATCTAGGAGGAATCGAGCAGCAAAACAAGAATGCGCGGTCGATGGAGTAAGAGTTTCCGACTGACCTGCGATGGAACTCCATGGCGGCCCCCCAATGCGCCTCCCAGGGCGACGAACGACGAAACCCTATGGCACGCCATGCTAAAACCCTAATAGGAGCGTTTTAAAATGTTTGACCCCTTTCAAAGGGTAAAAACCAACAAGCCCTAGAAATCTTTTCTAGGGTTTATCGCCAGGGCAATGCTTTGAGGATCTTGAGCTATGGGGTTGAAGATGAAGAATATCAACGCATTCGCGCACGCGGATGAGCATCTCACGCAGAAGACGGTCTCTGGAGCCATTTGTAAGTCCCGATCTGGCGAATTTTCGAAGTTCTTGTGTCTCTTCCCTCGATCGGAGCTAAGCTTCTCTTTTCGAATTCTCCGTTCAGTGACGATTGTGGGAGTGAGCATCATTCTCGTTTTGTTTGCGTACGAGTTTAAGTTCTATCTCTCGACGAATGTCGTGCACCAGGTTTGGGTCTTTCTTCTGGTTTTGCTTGGAGGATTGATCATTCTTTTTGGAAACCAGATGTCGGTAGACACGACGCGCGGGCAAAATCTTCCAATTCACATTAACATTACGTTCCCCTCACTGCCTTGCCAGAGTAATAAAATCTCTTCTTTGATGAGTTTACGATCTAACTTCACATTTCCTTGTTCTAAGTTCTGAGCGTGGATGCTATCGACATGTCTGGCAAACACGAAGTTGATCTAGACACGAACATTTGGAAGGTAACCGTGAATTCTATAGTTCTTCTCTCGCGTCTTATACTTTGTTTTCGATTTTCTCTAGCTTCGTCTCCACAAAGACGGTCACATTTTGGGATCGGAGTATCTATCAGACCTTGTTGAGAAGGAACATGCCCATGGTTTGTTTCTCGCGCTCATAGATTTATCATTCTTCTCTGCCGGTTTTTGTTTCAGATAACCTCACAGGCATTTTCCATTCGCATGAGGAACTACGGAGCGCCGTAAAGGTTGTGAACGAAATCAACAAGGCACTTCAAGATGGGGAAGGCTGCCGGGTAAATACAAATCTTACACTCGTTTTTTCCAAGTCTATTCCTTTTATCCTTTGTGTTCTTGCTCAGGTTTTTGGTGTTCTAGACGTGGAAAGAGTTGCGGGAAACTTCCATATCTCCATGCACGGGATGAGCCTCCAGGTTGCGCGCCAGGCAAGTTTCGATCGATTCTTTCGTTCAAATGGAAATATATCGAATCAAAAGCTCTACGGGCACTGTTCTTACAGATCTTCCACAGCGTCAAGGAAGTTAACGTGAGCCATATAATCAACGATCTCTCGTTCGGACCAAAGTATCCCGGGATTCACAACCCGCTGGATAGAACTGTGCGGATTTTACGTGACACCGCGGGCACATTCAAGTATTTCATCAAGGTAGTCTTTTCAATTCTCGTGCACGCGACAAATCTTTGCTTCTGTTCTTTGAAAAGATCGTGCCAACAGAGTATAGATACTTGAATGGTGGAAAGCTTCCTACAAATCAGTTCTCAGTGGGAGAGTATTATTTAGCTGCTCGAGACGACGACATAAGCTGGCCAGGTTGGGTTGTTTTTCTTCTTCCTCGTTCGCGTTTGATGTGATTTTTTGATGGAGCAGCGGTCTACTTCTTGTACGATTTATCGCCCATCACGGTGTTAATCAAAGAGGAAAGGAGAAGCTTTGGACATTTGCTTACGCGATTCTGTGCTATTGTTGGCGGGACCTTTTCTTTGACAGGTATCGTATCTTATGATATTTCTTTTGCGTCACTTTATGCTTTTGCGGTGATAGGGATGCTTGACCGCTGGATATATCGACTCGTAGAAAGCATCACGAGAGCTAAGGGTGTCTTGATCTGATAACACACAGTGTAGTTATCTAAGAACACATTTACTTACTGACAGTCACAGATCTCGCAAAGAAGAGCTTGTCCTTGGATCTGTTAATCGAGGTAATCGAAGTCGTCATTTATTCCCACCTGTGGAGAGGCAAAAGTTAAAAAGTTGTCACGAGATATCTTGCCTACTTCTTTATAGACTGATTGCAGCCGCTCTTTTGCCTCGGGGAAATTGTTGCTGCACCAATTCTGGAGAGAGAAGACGTTGTCTGGATGGAAAAGAACAACGAACGAGGTTCAGTGCTACTTTAGTTTTTTCTTTTTTTTCAAGTACTCACCTGTCCAGCGATTCACCGCTTGATGAGCAATCTCTGTGGCGTTTTCTGGAAAATAAACTATGAGCTTTGAAATGGTTTCATGGATGAGAGCGACTCACTCATGTTCTCGCAGAGAGCTGGATCATTGTCCGCATATTGCTCGAGCTCATCCTGGAAAGCAAAGATCTTAAGATGTCAAGAGGTTATTGTTGGTTAGTTCACCTTCAAAGCTTTGTGTTCTTGTTCCATTTCGTTCAGCTCAGCTATTGCCGCCTCCCTCTCATCCTATAATGCAGCGTTAAAAGAAGAATTAAACTCAAGTGACGAGATAGTGAACTTACCGAGTTTTCTCTTCCTATCTTGGACGATTCCTTCATCTTTTCCAGCTCCAGCCGATGGGACTTCGTTGCAGACAAGTCAGCTTCGAGCTTTGCTCGAACTTGGCGGAGCTGGAGTAAAGAAAAAAAGAAAAAAACCTTATAAAAAACAAAGAAAAATTCCAGTCGTGCCTGATTACCTGATGTCCTGCGCGACTAGGAAGGCTCCAGAAATACACCTGAGAAAAAAATTACCTGGCATTCGAAAACAATGGCCTAAGGACTTACTGAGGTGCCTATCTTATCTTTGAAGACAAGATCATCATCCACCAGGCTTTGCAGCACGTCCTTGACAGCCTGGCTGATCACACCCTTTCGTGGGCCGAGCTTCTCGAGCTCACGAAGCTGAGCAGCGTTAGAAAAATTTATCCATATCCATCCAATGCTATCAATCGAGGACCTTACCAGATAGAAATCCTGGCTTTCGTAAAAGATCTGTAAGAGCTGCTCCCTTTTGTCCTCCAAGGAAAGCCCTCGCTTCTTCGACTGCCAAAATCCCCAAAAGATCGATGAGAAATGATCGAGAAATCTCGAAAAGAATGCTAATGCTTGAGAGAAATCACGAGACAAGCTCGGCGATCAAAGACAAGCTGGGCGATCGAAGAAGAACGAGGTGAGAATGCGCTTACCATGGGCGGCGACGCGGATAAACCCTAATCTCTGCTCCGAGAGCTTTCCCGCCCAATTTTGAATTAACCTAAGGCTAGTTCCTTGATCTAAATATTTCGTTCTTCGAGCGCTAACCGAGATTCCTTGGTGGAGCTTCACAAGGATCGGACACGTCGCCGTGGCGCAGGGATCCAAATTGTCTCCTTACAGTGAATCTCACAAATCCGAGGTTAGGGCTCAGGTTTTCCCATGGCTCTAGCGCTGTTCGATGCTCCGAGCAGCGTCTTCTCGCGAGCTGTAGCGAATCGCGCTGGAAATCCGGTCGCGGCAGGCGATTCTTTGAGAATCCACGGCAAGAATGCGCGAAATTTCGGCGCCGCGATCGTTCTCTCACGAGAGAGGCCGGGGAGATGCGTGTGCTCGGCAGTGGATGACGAGTGCAGCTCCCAGGCCTATGGATCGACCATGACCAGCATTGATGCCCAGGCGCAAGTGTCCGCTTGCGCGTCGGCGACTAGTCACAGGTGTAGCATCCTCCAGGACCTGGAATCTCATGTGGATGAGACGTTTACGTTCGTTTTCAAGCCCGAGAGCGCCGTGACCGTGACCGTCTCGCTGAAGGATGCGCTCAGTGAGACGTTCTACGAGGTTCTTCTCAGCGCGCCTCTTGGAGGATTGGTAAGATCTTCTTCTGGTTTTGAGCTCTCGGTTCTAACTCTTTTTCTCTTTTCGTCTAGACTCTTCACTGGGCTGTGAATAATTGGTCTCTTCCTAGTGCTTCGTGGTGGCCCAGTGGGACTGTTCAAGTCACTGACAGAGCCATCGAGACTCCGTTCACTCGATCTGAGTCTGGAAGCTGGGAGGTGAGACAAAGTTTTGCTGCCAAGCTTTAAACTTCGTTCCTGATCGTCGCAGATTTCCATGAAAATTCCCGAGCTGGAAGTTCCTCGGTGCCTCGTTTTTGTGCTAAAGGTGAGTCGTCTTGCCATGAAACACCATTCTTATGGCCTTTTCTTGCAGGATACTGATGGAGCTTGGTACAACAACAACGGTTGTTTTCAAGTTCCCTTGAAATGCTTTGAACTCAACGATCTTATGGAGCAGGCATGAAGTTTGGCTTTGTCTGGTAACTCGTTCTTATAAAAGCTTTACAGGTGATCTTATCAGAAACCACTTTTGATAACTGGTCCCTGTTTAATCGGTTTATCCTAGCTTCGGAGCTTGTGGATGCGGCGGAGGAAATTGGTGCTAATGGCATGGCATTCATGTATACTTGGCTGCGCTTTTCAGCACTTAAACAGGTGCTTAAAGCCTCACAAAGTTTGAAAACCTCTTTGCGTTGATGGCTTGTCTGCAGCTTACATGGTACAGAAAATGCAATTATCAGTCAAAGGATATTGCGTATGTCCAAGAGGTACCCTTCGGACTCTAGTGAGTTCGTATGTTTCGTTAACTTCTGCTCTTTTGTTTTCTTTTCTCCTTTCAATATAGCGGCTAGCGTCCTTAATGGCTGAGAAAGCAGCCCGTGGGAAAGATCTTACCATCAAAAAGTTCGCAAGACTGATCTTGTCCACACTTCCCCGTGGAGGTGGGGATGCTGACCAGATTCGAATGGGGTAAACGATTGCTTAGGCCAACAGCATGCTTTACTAAGCTTTTAGCTTGCAGAATATTAAACATTATGCGAGAGAACGGGATTCGCGAGGGACATAGGTAACAATGCAATCCTTATATGTTTTCTATTGACCTGAAACCAGGACAAAGTTTTAATGGTGTTGTGAAGGCCAGGAATTGAAGATCATTTTCTAGAACAGTGGCATCAAAAGCTGCATACCAACACTTCTTCAGAGGACA
Source organism: Selaginella moellendorffii (assembly GCF_000143415.4). Taxonomy (NCBI): domain Eukaryota; kingdom Viridiplantae; phylum Streptophyta; class Lycopodiopsida; order Selaginellales; family Selaginellaceae; genus Selaginella; species Selaginella moellendorffii. Next base: position 41,156 of record NW_003314455.1, on the reverse strand, counting down.
TACACATATGTGAGGTACTAATGTGTTTATCCATGTTCAATGTCGCAGTGGGTTTGTGTGTGAGATGCAGGCTTACCTTCACTTTTTACGGACAAATAACATGGACAATTTTTATCAAACTCTATGGTCTGGAGTTCCAGTTTTTGACGAACGTTCTGATAGTTAAATAACTCAGGAACAACGGACGTATAAGCAAGGAATGGATAGAAACGATGGATCATCCTATCACTGGACATCCTGTCCATCTTCCCCACCTGATTCCTGCTTTTCAGGTGCTCTCTTCATTTACTGTTGACGGCTTAAAGTTTTTGATTGCTATTCCATATTCAGCATTTCCTTTGGATCTTGAAAACCGTTCACTCTGGCGCGGACCTGGATGTCATGGCTGAGATGAGCAAGGGGTACCTGGATGATGAGACCAAGAGCATAATTTACAATATACTTGGCAACCGGGATGCTTGGTTTGTATTTTCTTTGTGATTCCAAGTGCTAGTTTACAACTTAAGCTTGAACAGGTGGATACCTGGAGAACTTGTCAAGGCCAGGAAGAAACTTGAGAAAGTATGGAGAGGAGGTCTGGTGCAGAGGGACGTAATGCTGCTGGATATTGCTCTCAACAACTTTTTTGGGCTTTCTATTGGACGGATTGACAAGGTAAAACTCCAATTTTATATGCCAATTCTAACTCTCGTGTTTCAGTCTGCGCTAAGAGGAGATGACTTATGCGAGCTCCTATCTCTTGTTCTTGAGAACTGCTGCATCGATGCCGAAAGTGAGGAGCTTAACATGTGCCTGAAATACTGGAATAAAGTATGCACGTTGTCGATTTGCAAGCTTCTGTGTTGATAAGAACGTACAGGTGAAAGCAGAACCGAGATGGACATCAACCTGGGCGCTGCTGGCTATGTCCGCTGCTGATCGAATAGCACTCTCGGTTGAAGGTTTTTTCGTCTTTCTAGCAAGTTCATAGTTTTCACTGTTGCGAGCCTTGCAGATTATATGGATCACATTTACAAGATTGTACAACCGAATGCTGAAATTCTTGGTAAAGCATGTGGTATTGCTGAAAGCTACATAAAGAATTTCGGTGAAGAGGTTTGCAAGTTGTAAGCTATTTGTCGCTATTTTGTAACTAGTGCTCTACATAGGTTGTACGAGGACAAGTACTCTTTAATATATCCGGCCTTCTACAGAGATTGCAATCGATTCTTCGTGGAACTGCGGGACTAAGCACTTGGCAGGTGCACGTTCTAGAAAGTTTTTCTCTCTCTTGTTTTACTTTAGTTCTTGTAGGTTGTAAGCCATCAGCCTTCTGCGGTTGGAAAGGTCGTGGTCCTTCCAACGTTGTCATCAATTCAAGGTCTTACTTACTCGGAACCACATGTTGTTCTTACAGAGAAGGTGAGAGTTTCTTTTCTGATCTTTGCTTTGTCAAGATAATATAGGTAGATGGCATGGAAGACATACCAGTTGGTGTAACTGCTGTACTGTGTGCGAGCACTGTTGATATGCTCAGCCACGTTGCAATTCGTGCACGAGATTCTCAGGTACGTATTTTTTTAGGATGGAGTTAACTACATTCTTTTAGTGAACAGGTTTTGCTCTCTAGCTGCTTTAGCAGCGAGGAGTTTGGAAGTCTGAAGTCTTTCTCAGGTATTCCGTAAGAAGCTTTATAGTCAACGCCGTGACACTCTGTGAGGTTTTGTCAGGACAACATGTTCTTGTTAACATTGGTGCTTCAGGGCAAGTTCTAGTTTCTGAATGCGATGAACGTGCCGAACACGATCTCAAAGCCGAAAATTGTGGGTACATTTTGATACTCGTTGATGTTTAGTAAATTTTTGTTCTTCTACAGGCACTACGCACGTTAAAACTTCTTCCATAAAGAATTACCAGGTTTGTGTCTATCTTCCTTTACACCTCAATTTTCCTCATGCGCTTGTCTCTAGCTGGAGAAACTTGTGCTGTCAGAGGACGAGTTTGAGGAAGGGAAAGTTGGCGCAAAATCCATAAAGATCTCTATGATGAGAAAGGCCTTGGACAAATCAGTTTTGGTAAACTTGGTTTAAGCTGTTTATAACGTTAAATTTCTGTTTCAGCTTCCTCCGTCCATTGCTTTGCCCCTTGGTGTTTTTGAGAGCGTTATGAACGATCCTATCAATTCTGGAGTGAATTCTCCCTTTGGCTTTTCATTACAGAGGTTGAAAGCAACAACTGACTCAGAAAGGTGAGCTTTGTAAATCTTCACATCTCGCGTGAATGCTTTTTAAAATGCAGAATTCCCACCGAATTGGCTAGAATTCGGGGCCTTGTCAGAACTAAACTGACAGTCCCCAAGGATCTGAAGCGACAAGTGACCAGTGTAGCGGAGGCTTGTGGTTTGATACCGACGGGTGCATGGGAGAATGAGGACAATTGGGAAAAAGCGTGGCAAGCCATATGCCAAGTGTGGTCAAGTAAATGGACTGATAGAGCATGGTAACTTCTTGTCCTATCGTTGAAATCTCTTATAGCTTTGTCTTTCCTTTCCAGGCTTAGTAGGCGAGCTCATGGAATTCCTGACGAGGCACTTTTTATGGGCTGTCTGATCCAGAAAGTTATTGCAACCGACTATGCATTTGTGATCCATACAATGCATCCTATTGCAAAAGACCCGGAATTGATGTTCTGTGAGGTAACTTATATTTGGCCACGAGAGGTTTTTGACAAGCATATCTCGAAGCTGCAGATTGTTCCAGGCCTGGGAGAGGTCCTTGTGGGGAATCACAAGGGCAGTGCATTTAGTTTCACTGTTCCTAAATCGAATCTGGAAGGTGCGGACCAGTTAGCATGGCTGATAACCTGTCTGAACCTCTCCACTTTTGTAGAAGCGAGGATTTTATCACTGCCTTCGAAGCGCGTTGGACTGTTTGCAGCCGAAGGAACGGTCATCGCACGATCGGATTCAAATGGTGAAGATCTTGAAGGCTTTTCTGGTGCTGGACTGTAAGTACAGCTCTATATATATCTTTTTCACTGGAGCTAACCTTTAGTTGGGCGAATGGACAGATATGACAGTGTCACCGTAGATGTCTCCAAGGAGGTCGTGCTAGACTATAGCGAAGAACGACTCATATGGGACCATGCTGTGAGTGTGTTTTCCTCGTTCTATTTTCTCATCTTGTTTTCTTCTATCAGTTTCGCGGTCAGCTTCTGAAAGCGGTCTGTCAAGTCGGGATCAATGTGGAGGCTGCATTCAATGGACAGCCACAGGTAATCTAAGCACTGTCATACTGATTAAAATTTAAGATTCATCTTTTTTATCACACAGGATATAGAAGGTGTGTACAGCAGCGGAAATGTAGCAATTGTCCAGTCTAGACCACAGATTTTGAACTGACATGCCAGCCACCAAAGAAGTTCATATGTCACAGTGGCACACCAATCCTGGACATCGTGCTGAGAAACTCCTCCTTTACATCGTCTAAGCTGAGGCGGCTCCATCGCGGGGCCTGAGAGCAGGAAGAACAAAATACACGTAGGTACGGACGGGCCAGTTTTCAGTACCTTGACGAGGTAATAGCTGCTTATTTGCTCGTTTCGCGTCGTGATGTTGGCCTGCTGGACCTCCACGTCCAGCTCCTCGAACGCTCTCACCAATCTCTCTAGAGCTTGCTGCTCGCTTTTACAGACGATGTGGAAGGCATACATGCTGCTGCTGTCGTCCCGGGACACCTCCAACTTTACGTCGACACAAAAGAATGAATATCATGATCCAAGAACACAGGAAGGGGAAAGGGAAAGGAAGAGAAGTTTTTCAGTGCTCCTCCGCTTACTTGCAAGACGATGCTATTGATATTGTCGCTGGATTCCAGGCCGGAGACGCAGCTGGTGGTGAGCGACGAGGCATCGTCGTTGAGATCCTCGTCGGTTTGCTCTTGCGCCTTGCAAACTTCGTCCCGGAGGCACTGCACGCTCCGCTCCAGGTGCTGTATGTAGTCAATTGCGGCGGCCAGGTACTCTTTCTTCCGGATCCAAGCACAAGGACAAACTAGAACCTTTTCGAAAAGGAGAAGTTTCTCCATACCTGGCTTTCGGCGGACATTCTCTTTGGTGAGCTGCTACTCATGGTTGTCACGAGCGCTGGCCGCCAAACGGAACTCTTCCAGGCAAACGAGACAAGGAAGAGAGAAGAAAAGAGAGACGACTTTAAACTCCCTACGTAGAACTCTTATATGAAAAAAAACAGACCGGGGAGAGAGAGGGAGAGAGCAGAGAGTTCACATGAAAAGAGTGGGATGCTTTGCACAGTGGCTTTCCAGTTGTTTCTATCCTTGTATATTCTTTATTGTTGGTGGTGGGCACTTTAGCCCCTCCCCTGGACAACAACAATGGAAGACTTGGGGTATTAAACAAAACAATCTTTGATTCTCTATATCTTTTGCTTCCTTTTAGCTCGCTCCTTATCATCACATTTACCATGTGATGAGAGAAGAGAGAAATCAATCCATCTGTTTTTTTGTTTTTTTTTTGGTTTTTCTTTGGTGCGTTTTTCTCCTTCTCCTATACAATGTACAAAGCAACAGACCTCTGCCCCCACAAAAACTCTTGGAATATACAAACACCTCCTCCTCCTCCTTGGCTCCTTTGCTCCTCCTTGGGAGTCTTCCAATCAATTCTTCCTGCCTTTGAAGATGACGAGACCGTCCCCGGAAGAAGGCCTTTGCTTCTTCCTCGACGTCACGCCTCTGGCAGAGCCAACGCTGCAGCGAGGACATATGTACTCGAGCCCGTCCGTCTTCGCATACTCCTAAAGCAAAGAAAGTTGGAATGTGAGCAAAACCACGCTGGACCGCCACCGTCCATACCTTGAATGTTGCCAGGCCCGTCCTTCTATCGCACCCGAAGTGAGCCCACTCGCCACAGATGCCGCAGTTCACCCAGTCGCCCTCTGCGCTGCTGTAAGTGTTTTTGTACAACCAGCGCGTCAGTGCAAATGGGATTTCCACAGAGAAAGAAAGTAAAGTCGTGCTCCGCTCACCTGTGACACAAGATGCAGCACTCGCCATCCACATCGTCGTGCGCAAGCTCGTACTCCAAAAGATATGTTTCGTAGTGCTTCTTTAGTGTATTGCCGACGCCCTGCCACAGAAAAAAACGACACATTTAGCCCCGAAGTCAACTTTGCGGGAAAAGAATGCCACATACAGTCATTCTGTTTGTTGTTGTGTGGTTACGCATCTTCGAAAATATTTGACCTTTCCAGTTGATGCCATTCCCAACCCGAAAGCCTCCTCTGGAGACGACCTGAAACATCGAAAGGTGGGCCAACAGGGGCTCCGCACAAAAGAAAAGTAACACGCGAAACTTACCTCCCGGTACAGGTTATAGAGATCGAGCCTCTTGCCGTTCAACACAACATCCGGAAAGGCCTCGATACCAGTTGGAGGAATGAGTCGACCGTGTCCTCTGGAAACCAAAAACTGGACAACGTCGTTAAGAAATTCCTCCTGTAAAGACCACATTAGTTACTGAAACCAGGCGTATCAAGAGCAAAGCAGACTTCACCTCTGGACACTCCAACATTGACGGGCGGCTGCAGTGATGTTTCTTGACGCTGGGAAGAACAATCGGAAACGTATGCCCTCCTCTTCCATGGCCTGACGGCGCAGACGTTCCCTCGGGTCTGGTGCTTTTAGTATTTCCATTCAGCTTCATGGACCAGCCAGCCTGAGCCCCAGCCGAAACCACGCCCGCAAAAGGCATCAACTTCCGCCGAGTTGCATGTGGTATCGGCTTCATCGCAGCGAGGAACACTGATTTGCTGTCGCCATTTAAAGGCGCGTCACCATTGAAGTTGATGCTCGAGAGGCACAGGTTCTGTCTCTTTCTCGTCGGGGCTGCTGGAGTGAGCCATGCAGGAATGATGGGCGCCTCACTGAAACCATTACAACGAGGAGAACCCAGTGCCTTCGGCGGCTCGTTTCTTAAAAGGCCCAGCCTCTCTGCGTCTTCCTGTTGGAATGCAGCGACAGGAGACCCTTCAATACCGGCAATGCCAAGAGCAACTAAGGTCTTGTACGATGTGTCAGTTGATAGCTGCCTCAAAGTCTGCAACACCACGATAAACGTATTTCAGAGCCAGCAGAAATAAAACACGGCGCACCTGAGCAGCCCAGTTTGGAACTTTAGCACGGGTCTCGACAACAGCAGCCCCGCACGCTATAGAAGTGGAACGCCTTATTTCAGCAGGCATATTATCTTCGGACATAATAAGTTGAAGAGCCTGGCTTTTCTCCATAAGCCCTTTCCTAATAGTAGATTCTAAAAACTGTACATGAAATAGTTAGAATCATCATTCGCTCAACACCAGACTTACATGATCGGCAAAACAAGTTTGCGCGCTGCCAGACACCACAAGAGATATGCGGGCGCTGCTAGAAGTACAAAGGTCACAACGCATAGTTACAACTCCACGAGCAAACGTTGATGCTGCAGAGGGTGGCGGAGGGGCACTGCGCACGCAATTCAGATGGTCAGAAACGAAACGAGGCGTATCCAAAACGACTCACCTGATTCGATGTATAAGACGCATGCCTCTAACCTGAAGTTGTAAAAGATAAATCGGTAAAACAGAACCTACGCGAAGCACGTACCTCTATTGCGAAAAGTGACGTCAAAGCGACCTCAACGGCTTGTAAAGAGCTTGAATCCTAGTAAACAGGTAAACAAAGAGTAAGCGCTTGTTAAACTTCGATCAAAGATAAAAGGTGAGATGTGTACCGACGCACAAGCTTCAGCACAGACAAGAAGGCGAATTTCCGTCTCTTCGTCATAAATTTGAATAAGAGGAGGATCATCCTCCATGTCTTTAAGAGGATCGTCAAGAACCGGTGGACCTTCTCCTAAGAGCATCGGCTGGCTGCCACTAGTTTGCCCATAATGTATCTCCAATGATGCATTCGCCAGCTCAAATGCATCCCAAGGATCACACCCAGGCCTGAAACAAAAACACGTAAACGAAGCTTTGCAGAGCTTCCAAGCAAAAACTTACGTCCTCAAGCACGCTACAAGCGATTGCCGAAAGTGAGCAGCAGCTAGAGAAGTCACAGAGCCATCCCAATGTGCAACATGCCTCACTCCCTGGAAAGAGGAAACACTTCCATTAGTTAGAAAAACAAAAGAAAAGAAAGAAAGAAAAAAAAAAACTCGTGGCAGACGTACGAGTGTATGGATGCTGTCGGCAACTTTTCCACTATTTGACGACTCAATGTAGACCTGCAGCGCAAAAGCGAACGTCAACAGCGTGTAGGAAACGGGCATGCGGAAAGTCCTTACGAATTCTGGAAGTTTCGAACCGATCATGGATTTCAGAGTCTCCCCCGTGACGATCTTCTCCCCGAGGCAGAGCGACCCGACTTCATTCCGGCCGGAGCCTCTCTCTCCCAGGAGCAGCAAAAACTCTGGTCGCGTGGCTTTCAGCTTTTGCTTCACCTCATTGTACGAGGGACAATCCATGAAATGAATCTTCAGCACAAGGAAACAACTTATCAGCAAACTCACACACACCAACTTAAGAGAAAACCATACCTCCAAATTTCCTCCCGACGCAAGGTCCACTGGCCGATCATCAAAGTTTCCATTATTCTCCGGGCTGGAGAGCTCGTTCTTCTTCTTCTTCCCACACTGCACCGCGAGTAGAAGAGAGGGAGGCTTGCCTCTCCCAATAAGCGCCTTGGACATCTTTCGTGGAGCCAAAAAATATATTCCTGGCTGCCAGCACCAAAGCAACCATAGCCAATCCCTAAACCCCTCAAACCCTAACCCTAACACCACCACATCGAGCTGCCCGGCTAGAGCATCGATACCATAGCCGCGCCAATCCGCCCCGGGAGGAGCCAAACTCGCGATTCAACCATCAATCGCCGCCGCCGCCACTGCCGCCGCCGCTGCCGCTACCGCGCGACCCGATATTTCGCCCGAAATCTGTGCTCGCGGCGGGGGATTCACTCGCTCGCTCACGCGGTGGAGGGAATCGGCGAGGAGGCGGCTAGATCCAAGCGCGATTGCGCACCCTAGCCTGCCCTAACCCTACAAGCAAAGGCCCAGGGATTCCGTTCTCATTCGCAGATAGATCCCACACACACACACATGGCACATAACACCCCCATGCCATAGGCTATGAATGTCAATAAAGGAAGTTGAATGGAACGAATGAATGGATGGATGGGGATGGGCATGGGATGGGATGCTCCCATCGCCATTGCCCATGCATCGCAGTTTCCAAGGATCCGACGTGGATGGAATGGAATTGGATTGGATTCCTTCCCACAATCCAGGCTTAATTTTTTTTCCCTCCGCGTTTTAGGGTTCTTGGGCAGTTTAGGCGTTTAGCGGGCGCTCGATCGATCGATCATGTATCTCATGTGCTATGTCAACGAGGAGGGCCAGAAGGTGTACACGATCAAGGTGAGCTTGGCGCGCCATAGCTCTGCGAGATGGAATTTCATGGGTTTTTTTGGCAGAAAGAGGCGCCCGATGGATCGCCCACTGAATCCTCGCATCCAGGTAGAGAAAAAAGCCCTCTTTTGTTCCTGCGATTGATTTCGATTTGGGATTTGTCCATCATCCAGCGCGATTCTCCCCGGACGATAAATTCTCCAAGCAGCGCGTGATGCTCAAGAAGCGATTTGGAATCCTTCCTACACAGAAGCCGCCGCACGAATATTAAAAGGAATATTTTGTTTTTTCAATGTAAGAGCAAGAGCCCTAATTTCAAGATTTTTAACTTCCCAGGATTCGAGCCTCTCCCAAAGCCCAGAACCCTAATCCTTGCTCTCGGCTAGGGTTCTTCGGGCGGCGGCGCGCGGAGGTGAGATGGCGGCGGCTATTCAATCCGTGCAGTGTTTTGGCAGGAAGAAGACAGCAGTGGCGGTGACATACTGCAAGAAGGGGCGCGGGCTGATCAAGATCAATGGCTGCCCGATCGAGCTTGTGGAGCCCGAGATCCTGCGATTCAAGGCGGTGGAGCCGATCCTCCTCCTCGGCCGCGAGCGCTTCGCGGGGGTGGACATGAGGATCCGCGTGCGCGGCGGAGGCCACACCTCCCAGATTTACGCCATCCGGCAGAGCATCGCCAAGGCGCTGGTGGCCTTCACTCAGAAGTTCGTGGACGAGCACGCCAAGAAGGAGATCAAGGATCGATTGGTGAGCTACGACAGGACGCTCCTGGTGGCTGATCCCCGGCGCTGCGAGCCTAAGAAGTTTGGAGGCCGCGGAGCTCGCGCTCGCTTCCAGAAGTCCTACCGTTGAGAGATCAAGGAAGAAGGAAGAAGAGATTTTTCCATCTTCTTTCTGCTACGAGGTACCTCTACTAGAAGTTTTTCTTGCTTTTGTTCTTCCTTAAGGAACTCTTTCTACAACATCAAAGTACTACTACGATTTTGGATGAAAGTTTTCACATGAATCCACCAACACAACGATTGCTACAAAAAAACTCCTTTGCAAGTGAGACCTTAGAACACGAGTAGCGATGAAACTTTCGGAAAGAAAAACTTGGAAGAGATGATGATCTTCCTATCGTTTTTGAGCTGCCTTGGCGCCCTGCGCTGCTTTGGAAGGCCCCTGTGTCTTCACTGGCTGCTTGGAAGCCGGTCCGGATGGCTGAGCCATGGCGTTCATCTGCATCAAGTTGCTGGCCCTCTTCTGGCTCAGAGGATAGCTGCTCGGCTTGATTTCTGGAGGCCCCGGAGCGAAGTCTGGCTGGCCCGTCGATCCCAAGCATCTGTGCCACATGTTGCTGTTTGGATCCACAGCTCGAGCAGTCTTGATGATCTCTGGAATCGGCAGCAGCACGTAATGCGTGTTCACCAGTCCAATGCTAAAGTTTGTGTAGCCAGCGAAGGCACCATGAACCTGGAAAAACGCAAGAAATGAATTGAGCTTTTCGGACACGAGAATGAGCTGTGTATACTATGTGCATACCGCATTCTGTCCAAGGACGCTGCAGTAGATGTGGTCCGACGAGTTGCAAGCTCTTGCTCGGATCATGTACGTTGGGTCGATGTATTTCACATCGACAGGGATGTTCAACTCCTTGAAGTGGGATTTAACCTGTAGATTGACACTCCTAAGTCAGATAATGTGAAGTTCGACAACCAAAGTTACTCACGAGATTGTACAGCCACTTTCCAGCGTCTCCTAGGATCGGATTGCCAGATGCATCAGTGCCTCCAGTGCCTTCGAGATAATTCTGTAAGAACCAGAAAGTGTTTAAACGGAAGGAGAAAAGTAAATAAAGGAAACAGTACCTGAGCAGCACCTTCGGCAATGACTACTACGCAGTTACCATTCTTGTCAAGCCTTTTCTTCATGAACGCTAGAACACCATTCTTTCCGTCCATTTCAAAAGGCACCTGTTCACAAGCAGTAAAAATGTTGTAGCCGGGTCACCAATCCATAAACCTCACCTCCGGAATCAGGACAAGGTCTACTTGGCCGCTGGCAAGTGTTGCATACATGGCAATAAATCCACTCTGCCTGCCCATGAGCTTAACAATACCAACACCATTGAGAGCGCTACTGGCCTGCAACAAAATGTATTTGGAGACAAGGTATAAACAAGCGGAAACTGAGTGCGTGCCTCCGACATACCTCAACGTAGGCAGCGTTTATTGCTCTTTGTGCTTCCTCCACAGCAGTGTCAAAACCGAACGTTTTATCAATCAAAAGAATGTCATTGTCAATGGTTTTTGGAATGCCAACAACGACAATCTTCAATTTCCGTTTGTAACACTGCACGCAGGGACGTGTCAGCAATCGGACACGTTCACTCACTCCTCAAGCTTACAATTTCGTAGATAGCGCTAGCTCCAGCATGAGAGCCATTTCCACCGATGACATACAGCATATTGATGCCCCACTCCTGCATCAAAACAGCTTCAATACTTCACTTGCTAAAGCTTACAAGGCACATTCAGTTACCTCTAGTTTGTCAACAAGCTCTTCAACGTTTGGGTGCCCACGCGAAACGCCAAGAAAACTTCCTCCGCGCATGTGTATGCCTTGAACAACCTTACGATTCAGCTGCATAAAAACACAAACGCGATAAGTACAGCAACGAGCAATGTTACCATACTTACAATGATAGGTGGCAACGTCTTATCAAGGAACCCACGAAAACCATACTGAATGCCCAAGATGTCTGTGACGCCGTAAGTTTCGAGCGTATAGACAACCTGAAAAGCACCGCACCAGAAAAAACATTAGAAAACAGCAGAAACTTGTTTATGCAAAAGCATGCGTACCTGCCGAATCACATCGTTAAGCCCCGGGCAAAGACCACCGCAAGTCACAATAGCCGCTCGCACCTGAAAAGAGAAAAAGAAAGGTACATTTTTGCATATGACGATACTCGAGAACTCGTACATACTGTCATTGGGTGAAAGTAAATCCACGCGCGCGGGCCTGCACGATGAGCCCTGCAGCTCAAGAGACATCCTCGTCACTTCATACTAAACAAAAGTGATGATATTTGACAAGGTACCTGATAACCAGCACAAGACAACGCCTCATACAACAGACACAAACAACCTCACTTTGTCGAAACAAGGAACTTACCACAGAGGCTTGAACTCCCATTCGCCCTTGGGCCCGTATTCGATACCGGCAGAAGTTGGATGACCATAGTGTACCACCTGTTGTTGGCGTAGTTTACCGGGTTAAGCACTTTGAAGCTACTGAAAGTCTGCGTTTTGCCATGGTACGTTTAAGTTGCTGTTCTTTCAAAGACCTTTACCTTGAGAAGAACTCTATCGTCGTCATGAACAAACAGACGACGCATATCCTGACTATCCGGAGTGGCTTTCGACGGAACAGCCCCTTCTTGAGGAAACGGCCTTACAAACACGAAGAGAGAAGTTTAGCACTAGCTCTTTTGTTTCCTGGCGTACCCGCTCTTGGCTCTGTAAGTTGATTCCACCGGAGGGAGAGGAAGAAAATCGGCGAGATGCGGCAATTCAAAGGGATTATCGCCCGGTGCATGCGGATCGTAGCGAACATCCTTGGGCGTCTTGCTATCTGACACCATAGCCGCCATGATGATCCCTTGGATGCGCTGCTCCTCGCGAGCAGCAGCCTCTTTATCCTCGCGCTCTTTGCGGCTCAAAGACCTGGATAGAATGCGTGCTAAGCCGGATGCTGGCGCGCTCGGCAAAACCCTAGCGGTCACGGTATTCTCACTACTGCTGCCACCAGATCCCCCGCTACCTGGATCTGCGCCTTCTTTCACGCCGCCGCCGCCGCCGCTAGGGCACCAACACGGACAACCTCCTCCCCGAAAGCCTCTCCTGAGGATCATACCATGTTGCCCACATTTGAAAAAGCCCTAATTTTTTTCCCTCGCAGGACGTGACCGTTGGATAAACACGCTTTACTACGCATGCCCTAACGCCCCGTCATCCGACGGTCACGATGCCCTACTGGTACACAAGCCACGTCATGGACACGTCCATCACAACTTGACACGTCACCAAATCTTTTTCTCTTAAAAGAAAACCCTTGGCGTGGAGAGCTCGTCGCAAAGCCTGGCCTCCACAGTGAGCAAGACGTCAGCAGCGATGCCCGTGCACCGCCCAAATAGATCAACCCTAGGAATCGATCGCGACAATCGATCACGCTCGAGCTTGAGGGAGATCCACAGGCACACGGCAAGCGCGGCGCGGGCATCCAGCTTTGGCAGCCGATTCACCTTGATCGACACCGCAATCCTCCGCAATAGCTGCATTGCCAGCGAAACCCTGTGATCCGAGCGCTCTAGCCCCAGAGCACCCTCCCAGTTCCGAAGAACACACTCCAATCTCCCCAGCGTTACCTACAAGAGAAATGCCGAGATTTAGATCCCTGAAAATATTTCCAAAGGCCTGATCGACCTTACCAGCTGCTGCGTGGGGATCACTGCCGCGTCGATTGCCGCATTCTTGCGCTTCCTACTAACAGGAATCACGGAATCCGGCGACGGCGATCTAGATCTGGTTCTTAGCTCGCTCGATCGAGCCCTCTTCGGCGCCGCGGACGAAACCTCCTCTTCCGCGGCTGGATCATGATCCATGGTGGAAGAATGCTGGCTGTGAATGGAATCCTCCGAAATATCGCCCAGGGACGCTGGACAAGCGCAAGTAGGGCACAGAGGAGAAGAACAAGGGCCCGGCGGCGACGATTCCGCAAGAACAGCCGTGGGAGAATGGCATCGACCGCAAAGAATCGACCTCAAGTGCCTGGCGACGATGAAATTCGCCCCGTGAACCTTAGAATCACACTTCCAGCACAGGTACGCTTCATCGGCGCAGCAATACACCGCCGCCCTCACCTGGCAGAGCTCACAATCCCTGGATTTCTCCATAGAATCCCCGCAAGATCACCAGCGCCTTGCTCCAACACTCATCCACAAGCCCGTGATCGATCTAACAGCACGTTGCGCGACACCAAGACCGCCAAATTCCCTCTGTTCTTCCTTTTGCTCCCTCGTTCGATTCAACTGCGTGAGGAGCTATATAGCCACGAGGGAGCCGCCACGTGGAATTCCGACGTGTCACGGGCGGACCAATCGCCGCCAGATATTTCTGCCGGGCGCTCGCAGCCACTCGATTTCCAAGGCCTGATCGCGCCGCGTGGCACGTACTTCTCGCCGACGTGGACCGGGATCGCAAAAAATGTGGTCAACAAATCTCGCCAGTACGGCCTGACCATTCCGTACGGCGGCCCAAGATCTTTTGCGTGGATATTTCCTCGGCGACACGTGGTCCCTCGTTCAAACGTATGGAAAAAGCAAAGGAAAAATGTGTGATGCGAGCGAGAGACACTCCACATTGGTATGTCAGTCCAGGGCCAGGATTTAATCGGCCATCCAAACCATTCGTTTGGAAATATTTTGGTGGTGGTGGTGGTCCCTTGTATGTTGCCTAGAGATGTGGATATGCACCATCCTTTCTTTTGGAATCTCAGACCACAAACCACACAAAACCATGGCGGTTAAAAGAATTGGCATATGCGTGATTGAGCATCTCCAGCGAATAAAAAGAATCATATTCGAAGACTATACGTACATTCCCGTCCGAAGAAAAAAAATTAGTGTCTTACAATGCCTCCCGTTTTTCGTCTTCCAAATTCTTGGAAGCCTTCGCTTTTAGTAGTGCTGCCGACTGTGCAAGTTGACCATGTTGTAGCTTGGAAGCACGGCCATTTGGTAGTGCTGCTGTGGAGCCTCCAGAGTGTTAAACGCTTGGAACGAGGATGAGGAGAAAAATCCATCGTGAAAGAACCTGGGATCCTGGGATTGATATGGAGCGTAGCTCGAGTAGCTTGTGCTGTCCATGACGAAAGAACCTCGAGTTCCTCCCATCTGGATCGGAGATCCAGAGGACGAACACGCTGCTGGATTGTAAGTTGGCGACACCCACGAAGAACACAGCGATTGAGCTGGCTGCTGGATGCAAGCGTCGAATTGCGTGTTATAAGCCGGAGAGACCGGATGAGCCATGAGACCACCAAAGCCACGATCATAACGCTGGAGATACCTGCTACAAACCAAGATCATGAGCTAATCCCAAAAGATGTGAAGAAATCTTACCTGTCGTAGCTTCGATCATAGTCGGGGTCCTTTCGATCCTTCTCACGGTCTCGGATGATCGCCACCCTGTTTGGAGTGCTCGGCTTTGGCTTGATCGCATTCTCTTCTTTGAAGATCCGCCTTACGTTCTCCTTGTCGTCTTTCGTACAGATCCTCGGCACTGTCGTCTCGGCACGCGTCTCTTTGTTGGCTTTCGCAGCTTCATCCTTGTTCTCCACCCTCACCACCTCGATGTGGCAGCAATCTTTGACGCTATCGTCGTCGCTAGAATCCTCCTGAAAAATCCTCGCTCTCGCCCTGTTGTATTCCTCCTTCCTTTCCTCCACACTCTTGCCGGAATCCACCTTGGAGTTCCTCTTGTCCCTGTAACCAGCCGGAGCACCCCTTTGCTTGATCGCTACTCTGGGCTGTAGAGCTTGAGCCACCCTCGGAGGAATATCAGCCAAGCGAATGCCACTTTGGCGATTCTCTCCGTCCAGGCTCTTCGTGACGTGAATCCTAGCGCCACCAGAGCTTTCCACCACGCTGGTCTTCAAGCCATAGTGCTGAGCAACGCGCTGTGTCGCGAGCTGGCAGAAAGGAGACCCCATCGGCTGGAATTCTAGCTGCTGGACCTCGGCATTCTTGGCAAACTTCTGTATCTCCTGCTCCAATCGAAGAACTGCATAGAGATTATAAGCTCCGGAAAGAAGGCTAGAGAATTTGGTACCTGTGAGACGATCGCGAGGGTTTTGAAGCGCTTCCAGCAGGAAATTGTCCACCTGATCGCTCACAATCTCGGGCGGGACGACGGTCGGCTTGACGAGGAGGATCTTCCGCCCATCGTCGACGCGAACGCCGACAACTTCGATCTGGCGGTCCCCCATAGATCGCCGCCGCCTCCGCCGCCACGCCGCCGCGGAGAGCTCCTAGACCTAGAAAATCATCCAGCCAGGAGCGCCGACCTAGAGATCTTACCGGGCGATAGCGGCGCCAAGGGAGCACCACCGCAGCTCGTCGCGTTCTTTCTCCGCCATGCCTAAAGGGCAAAATGCTTCCCAACCGTTGGATGCTACCAGTGCAGATCCAAGGGCTTGGATTGAGCCCAGCCGATGCATGGTTCGATTCCCATGGGCGATTGGGTGTAGCTAGGGTTTTTTGTGACGATGGAGTCGCCCGCGACTGTGGAGGCGATCTTCGAGGATTTCCGGGGCAGGCGCGAGGGGATCGTCAAGGCGCTCACAACGGGTAGGATTTCGATCGATCCATTCTCTCATCCCGGTCTTGAATTTTTTCTCGCGTAGATGTCTCGATCTTTTGCGACGAATGCGATCCAGGTTTGTGTTTCGGCCGATTTGATTTCGCGAAGAAATTCTTGTTTGTTTCAGTCAAGGACCTGTGCCTGTATGGCCTGCCCGATGGAGAATGGAAAGTGACCCTGCCAGTGGAAGAAGTCCCGCCTGAGCTCCCGGAGCCTTCGCTGGGAATTAATTTCGCGAAGGATGGAATGAAGAGAACGGACTGGCTGATTTTGGTTGCGGTACACAGCGACTCGTGGCTCTACTCGGTCGCGTTCTATCACGCTGCGCGGTTGCACAAAGCCGACAGGTATGCAAGCTTGTTCTTTCTTTCATGTTTCCTTGCGCATTTCTTGGATTGATTTTGCGTTGCTCACTCAACTCCATCCCATGTAGGCAGCGGCTTTTCGGAATGATAAACAATCTCCCCACTATTCACGAGGTCCTCGCCAAGCCCGCGAATAAATCCAGCAGCAAACCCAAGAGCAAAAAGGTTTGCTTTCTTTCGCTCGAAGTTCCAAAGTTTGGTGAAGATCTTAAGCATGAGTTCTTTTTGTCCAGGCTGCTCGCGGCAGCAGCAACAACAGCAACAGGCGGAGAAAGAAAGAGGAGGACGAGGACGAGGAAGAGGAGGAGCAAGACGAAGAAGAGGTGGAAGAGAACTCTGAGGAGGAGGAAGAGGAGGCGTTTTGTGGGATTTGTGCTGATCCTCACAACACGTCCCAGTTTTGGATCGCTTGCGACTCGTGCCGGAAGTGGTACCACGGTAGCTGCGTAAAGGTGAATGCAAGCAAGGCTGCCGGGATCAAGAGCTACAATTGCCCATCCTGTGCCAAGAAAAGAGCTCGCCACTGATTGATCCATTGAGCCGTGGAGGAGAAAAATCTCCAACTCTTGGATGGTGAGTGAGTGCTCTCTTTCTCCTCTTTGTTCTTGTATGTACACTCTCTCTTTTTTCTTTCTCTTTTCCTGGGCTTTGTCCAGCCAGTTTTGTAACAGCTTCTCAGTTTTCCCCAAGGTAAAAGATAGAAGGAAATAATATCCTAATTTATCAAAAAATCCCTATGGCAGTCGTAATTCTTTTTTTGCAATAGAAGAAACACTTTGTGAATCCTAATGCCATCATGAAAAAAACAGAACAACTCAATCAAAGCTCAATATCAAGGAGCTGTTGATCATGCTCAGCAAGGATGATCCCACCCCCTTTGACTCCAGGGGGCCACTGTAGTAGCGGATTTATCCAGAGTGGATATCGTTCTTTGCCATGGATGCCAGCCCAATCGAAATCAATAAAGGCCACCTGGGAAGTCTTGACATTGTAGAAGATGTTTTGCCTCCTTAGATCACCGTGAACCCAGAGCGGGTAACGAGAATGCAATACCTGATACGCATTCTTCACTGCCATCTTGCACTCTTCCCAGTCCGAAGGCGCCAACCTGTATTTGTTAGCCTCCTCCACAGCATTTCCATGACCAACAACCATCTCTCGCGGGTCGAGCTCTGTCACTGGCCGCCACCCATCCTCTGCAGCATAGTAGTCCATGGAAATCACCAGCCAGCCTCCATCAAGACCCTGGTGCTGGAAACGGGGAGCATAGCCATCCTCGGCCCATTGCTGGTGCACCTGCAAGCCATATCTCTGGCAGAACTTGACGATCTTTCGTTCACCAGCAGCATTCCGCGTATAGAACACAAGCTGCTGCTCCCTCATTTGCAGCGAGCTACTCTCGCGTACAAACCGAGTGACCACCGGAGCCCGTGCATCTGTGATGAAGTACGGGAAGTCGATGGACGGGTCCCTCTGCGGCCCCTGTTGCACCTGCAAGCCGCTGAGAGTCACGTAGGACTGCACTAAAGAGCTGATTGTCGCTGGAATGGCAGCTAAGGCTCTGGAAAGGAGTTGAAGGTGGTCTTCATCTTGGAGGTACTTGAGCATGTGTAGGAACGGTGTAAACGGCTCGTGAGCCGGCTTGTCCGTGAAATGAGCAAGACCGCCAACTCTCAGAAGCGGACCAACAAGTTCCAATGCTAGAACCGGGCAGCAAGACCGCTCAAAACTCCAGTGCCGCATACGTCTCTTCTCAACCGTAGCATCTGCATAGTACTTGGCCAATTCGACGCTAGGATCTCCATTGAAGCCACTCTCTGGCTTAACCTCAACAATCGCTATCAGCAACCATTCTTCCGCAACATATGCCTCCACCAAAATATCTGGTTCGGACTCGCCCGGACGAGCTTCCTTGAATCGAAAGCACATACCAGGACAGCTGAAGTTGACGTAATTCTCCAGTAACAGAGTAAACGCGTGCTGCCGAGCTCGTTCGTCGTCATAATAAGCACTCATCCCGTCCATCATATCCTTCACGAACTCCCAGTCCCTTGTACTTAGAGCATGGCACCTGAAAAGCCTGGCGTAGCAGCCGAATGCCTTGCTCACCAGCACGAGAGGTGTGGTGACTGCAGAGGTCCGCCCAAGGTTGTAAATTGGATCATCTGTTCCCAGATGCTGGCGCATTTCCGAAAGGGACTTTGCCACTTCAGGTGCAGAACGCAGCTTCTTATGGCGCCTGATCCACTCGTTGTCCGCAGGCTCCGTCTGCAAACAAAGGCATTAACACAGATGCGGTAGTAAAACACGCAAAAGTGCACTCACCTGGATGAAAGTGCACGTAAATCCATCCGCAACTGGTGTATCGAGAAGCAATCGTGTCCCTGAATCAGAAATGAGATAGCCCTTCCAACCATCCAGCTCCAGGGTCCTCAAAACATGAGCCACCACCGCGCCCGGATAGGCATCTGCATGCAGGATCACGCGACCATCTGGTGCCTTCACTGTCGCGCCCGCGCTCGACATCGCTAACAAAACCCCTAAGTGCGGCGCAAACCCCTGGATTAGTCAAAAAAATCAATCGACCTCTACAATCCAGTCTCCTATGGTCTGGGTGTTCAATCAGTGCTTCAATGTATATGAAGAATTTGAGAAGTGAGCAGCTTACTTGTGGCTGTTGCTGGGAAGGGAAGAGATAGAGGGATCTCTGGGGACAACACTCTATTGTGATGGGAATCAATGCTCTATTATGATGGGAATCCAGGTAGTCAGCAGTTGGATGATCTTGGATCGCAACAAAACTATAGTTTCCAAGCACCACACTTATGACATGAGTAGAGAAATTTGCCCTAGCTAGCTGAGATTTAGCTATCCAGGTCTTCTCAAGGCTGAAGTTTTTGGCTTTAAGCAGATTTTTGGTTTTTTTAGCAGCAAAACTAAGAGAAAAAAAGGTTTTCTTTCTTTTGCTCGAAATTCCAAAGATTCATGAAGATCTTCAGCATGTAAGTTGCTCGCAGCAGCAGCAACAACAACAGGTGGTGAAAGAAAGAGGATGAGGAAGAGGCAACAGGTGGTGAAAGAAAGAGGATGAAGAAGAGGAAGAAGAGGTGGAAGAGAACTCTGAGGAGGATAAGGAGGCATTTTGTGAGATTTGTGTTGATCCTCATGATTTGCGCAAGTTGCAAGTGATCCAAGACTAAGATGTGTTGCGTTGTTGACAACACGTCCCAGTTTTGGATTGCTTGCAGCTCATGCTAGAAATGGTACCATGGTAGCTATGCCAAAATAATGCAAGCAAGGCCAGATCACTTGCAAAGTCGTGCTAGAAGTAGTACCACAGTAGCTGTGTCAAGGTGAATGTAAGCAAGGTTGTGGCCTTACTGGCATTCACCTTAACATAAGTACTATGGTACCACAACAGGGCTCAAGAGTTATAATTGTTCATATGCACAGTTATAGAGGAGAAAAATCTACTTCTCTCAAGCTGCCTTGAGAAGTGAACCTCTTTGTTTGTGTTATACGCTCTCTCTCTTAAGCTGGGCAGTTTTGTAACAATACGTTAATGAAGTTATATAAGAATATATTTATGTAACTGTTGCTTTTCAAATTGATTTGTTGTCTACAAACAATTACTTGTTATATACATTATTATTAGATTTTGAATGGATATTTTAAATTTAAAGGTTATAATTTCTTTTTGTGTTTAGTTTAGAAAGTTTGAAGACTATGGAATGACTCATTGCTACAATAGAGAGGAACAATTGCCAAATGAACTTTGCAGCCCATAAACAATTGATTAACCTGCTCAATATTAGAAATCAGCTTGCTATACACTATATTTATGAAAGTCATTAAAGTGTCATAGAAAGAGGTGATAACCTCAGTTATGCTATTTAAGCATAAGATCACTATTTAACTAGCAAGCAGATTTTGTAGAGCCTAGGTTTTCACCTAGGGAGAACTATATTTGTGAGGGTAAATATAAATGTCATACAACCAAGTAATTATATCAAATCATTTGCTATAACCAAATATGTCAAAACATAAATGAAGGATGGGGCTTTTCATTTGGTTGTGGACTATTACAAGTCACTATTTTATGACTTTGATTATCCTTTAGATGTTGAAGCAGCTCTTCAAGGCCTAGTTTTTCATGAAAATTGATCTGTGTGGTGCTTACAACCTCATTTTTATTTGGGAGGTTATAAATGCAAAATACCCTTTTACACTTGTTATAACCACTTTAAATATATGCTAATACTTTTAGATTTGGCCAGTTCCTTTATTATTTTTTGATATATGGCAAATGATATTTTTCTTGATTTTCTTTATCTTTTTATTATTATCTATCTTGATGACATTCTTATCTTCTCTTAAACTTAGGAAGAGCATAACCATCATGTTTAATTTGTTCTCTAGCACTTTAAAAAATATGGCATTTTCTAAAAAGTTAGAGAAATGTTATTTTAATTAAAATTTAATAGAGTTTTTGAGCTTTATTATTTCCTTATATAACATTTTGCTAAGGTTTTCACCATTCTTGAATGGCAACACTCAATTTCTATTTGTGATGCTTAATAATTCTTTGGCTTTGTAAACTTTTATTGGCATTTTATTTAAGACTTCTCAAAAATTATTCTCCTTCTAACATAATTCCATTATAAAAGATGTTACTTTTGTATGGTTTTCTATTGCCAATTTTTTTTTTTGATTTTTTAAAGTTTATATGTACTTCCATTTTAGTCCTAATCTACCTAAACAATATAAAACTGTTTTTGTTTAAGAAATTTAAAGTTTTAAAGAAAATAAGAATATTATGAAAATAAATAATAATAAAAAGATCAAAAAAAATATAAAAAGTGTTATTTACCATATATTGAGAAACAACAGAAGTGTTAGTTAAACCAAAAAACATGACTATATACTCAAAATGGCCATAACAAGTATAAAAACTTGTTTCTCTCAAATGTATGTGAGATTATAAAAATAAATTAAGTTAAACTCACTATTTGGTTTCTCTTACAACAAAATAGCACATAAATGAAAATTTGAAACATCTATTTTAACAAAATATGGCTCTATATTATACAGATGGATAAGAATTACAGTAGAAGTAAATAAAACTAAATAAAAGTTGTATTTTTTTCTAGTGAGTCATGTGAAAAGCAGAGTTATTTTGAAGAAGTCCTAAATGAAGTGTTTATAAAAGTTTATAAAATTAAGAAAATATTGAAAATCAAGTATAAAAATTTTTTATTGCCACTTATGAATAGTAAAAAAGTTAGCATTATTTATAATAATTTTGCATAAGGAAATAATATACCCAGAAAACTCTATTGAATTTTAATCAAAATAACATTTTTCCAAGTTTATAAAAAAATTACATTATTGAAGATACTAAAGAAAAATATAAACATGATAGTTATGTTCTTCTTAAGTCTCAGAGAAGATAATAATGTTATAAAAAAAATTGATAATAAAGGGATTAAAAAACTCATAAAATATATTATTTATTATATGTAAATAACAATAAAGTGTTAGTTAAACGAAAATGCATCACTGTGCACTCAAAATAACTATAACAAGTACGAAAGGTTATTTTCTATTCATCACCCTCCCAAATGTGGATAAGGGTTTGAATAACAATCTAATAAAGCTCACTATTTGCAAATGAGGTTTTAAAAAATAATTTACTAAAGCTTTTTTTGCTCTCTATTATGATAAGATAGCACCTAAAGCAAAGTATGAAATTTAAAGGAGTTAATTGTATAAATTTTCTTCTTATTTTTGTAATTTGAAGGTGTTTATTTTAATAAATTTTTTCCTATGATGAATTGTTAATAAGGAGTAAAGCATGATTGATTTGTTGGATAAAAGTTTTTTTATTAAACATTTTTTTATCAGATGGTATTTCTTATTCAAACCATATCCTCTCTAATGATGATTTTATAGTTGAGGCCTTTTATATTTTGATATATTTGGTTATAGGAAATGGTTTGATATAATTAGTTGTTTTCAACATTCTAATTGAGATGGTTGTGTGACATTTGTATTTGCTCTCTGAAACAAGATAGTGATGATAATCACTATTTAACTAGCATAATATTGAGCAAGGTAATTAAGTATTTATGAGCTGGAAGTTCATTTGACAATTGCTCCTCCCATCACAACTATATGTCATTCCACAATCTTCAAACTTTCTAAACCAAGCACAAGAATAAATTCTCTCACATCAGATAGCCTTTAGATGTAATCCATCCATTCAAAATCTAACAATTAAAGCAATAGTGCTTGGTGTAAGAAAAAAGCACTAAAGATCATGGATAGTATACTTTAACATCACATCCTTGATAGCCATTCTATTGCATGGTGTTACCACTCCAATCATACATACTACCAATATTTGAGAAGTTTAAGATATTTTTATCCAAGAGTTTAAGAACTTAAGATTTAATTTGTATAACAAGTCACTACTTGTAATATTTATATGACTACAAACCAATTAGAAAAGGTTTAAGAGCAACAATTAAGATAAAGAAATATATTTTGATATATAACTTCATCTTGTTTGCAACTTACTATTACAAAATTGCTTAGCTTAAAAGAAAGAGAGTGTAAAACATGAATAAAGAAGTCATTACTTAAGTTAGATTGAGAGAAGTGGATTTTTCTCCTCTATAGCTGTGCATGATAGGTAATTGTAACTCTTGAGCCCTATATAAGCTTTTAAATTTGGATTCAGATCAGGAGGTCATCTGGTTCAGTACTATTCAAATTAATGATATTTAGCTTTAAGTATCCCAAAACCTTTAACCGATTAAAAGAAGTAAATTTTTCTCCTCTATAACTATGCACGATGGGTAATTGTAGTTCTTGAGCCCTATATAAGCTCTTGAATTTGGATTCAGACCAAGAGGTCACCTAGTTTAGTATTATTTAAACCTAAAAGACATTTAACTTTAAGTATTTTAAAACTCTTAACCAATTAGAAAAGAATTTTTATTCATGTACTCTTTCTCTTTATATTTGAACTTCTATATATCGTTTTTCAAATCATTCTTTTTGGTTGCTTATAATCCATTACACTTTCTTACAAGTTCACACTCTTATGAATGAAAGTTGAGAGCTACAACTCTTTCAAGAATAACAATCTCTTAATATCTTACCCCTCAAGTCGAGCCCAGCTAAATGTAAATTGGAACTATCAGATGTTAATCTCAACATGTGGTGTGATCCCTTTAGCCAATAATGAGGATCTTGTGATTAGTAGGATGTTGCATTCTCTATAATTTAATCCGGAAAGTAGTTAATGGTTAAGATTTTAAACCATATTGTGGCCTTATAAAAGAGCAACATCATACAGTAGATAGTGCCACAAGTTTCTTAATAACAACTAAATCTTAGCTAACTAAGATAATTTCTCTACTCATGTCATGCTTGGAAGCTACAATTTTGTTGTGATTTAAAATCATCTAACTACTCACTCCTTTGATTCCACTCATCATAATGGAGTGCTATCCTAAGTGATCCCTCTTATCTCTTCCCAATGCAACCACAAGTAAGCTGTTAGGTTCTTGACTCTTTTATATTCATCAAAGCAAAGATTGAGAAAGTAAATAGCTAAACCTTAGAAAACTTGAACTTGTGATGTTTTTTGGTTTAACCAATACCATTATTATTTTTTAATATATGGCAAGTAATATCTTTTGTGATTTTCTTGATATTTTTATTATCATTTATCTTGATAACATTTTTACCTTCTAAGAAAAGTATAACCATCATGTTCATTTTGTTCTCTAGCACCTTCAATAATATAGCATTTTTACAAAGTTAAAGAAATGTTATTTTGATTATAATTCAATAAAGTTTTTTGGCTATATTGTTTCCTCATGCAACATCCTACCAAGGTTTCTACCATTCTTAAGTGACAACACTCAACTTTTATTCATGATATTTAAAACTCTTTTGGTTTTGTGAACTTTTATTGACACTTGATTTGGGACTTCTCCAAAATCACTCTCCTTCTAATGTAACTCATATAAAAAATATTAATTTTGTATGGTTTCCTACTGATTAAACTTCTTTTGATATTTTAAGTTTGTATTTACATTCACTCTAACTTTCATTAACATAAAATCATTTTTTTAAGGAAGATGTTATAGATTTTTCTTTTATTGCAAAAGAGAGCAAATAGTAAACTTCATTTATTGCTTTTTGTAACCTTATCCACTTTTAGGAGGGTGATGAGTAGAAAATAATTTTTGTACTTGTTATGACTATTTAAAGTATATAATGATACTTTTTAGTTTAACCAACACTCTTGTTATTTTTCAACATATTGATTTTCTTGATTTTGTTATTGTCATTCATTTAGATAATATTTTTATCTTCTTTGAGACTCAAAAAGAGTATAACTATTATCTTTGTCTTACTTTCTAACACCTTTAGCAACACAATGTTTTTGTACAGTTGGAGAAATGCTATATTGATTAATCCCTATTAAGTGGTGATGATATTGATAAAAAATATTGGTATTTGAAATTGATTCAAATGATGAATTTATAGTACTTAGTATAGGTAATTCTTGCTTCTTATAGTGTATATAAAACATCAAAATCAAGGATAAACTATTAGAATGTGAGGTAGGTTAGATCTCATTTGACAAAATGCATTAAAATGATAGTTAAAGGAGTTAATTGTATAATTTTCTTCTTATTTTTGTAGTTTATAATTTAATAAAATCTTTCCTGTGATGACAAGAGTATATTATTATTTATTTGTTGGATGAAAATGTTTTGTTAAATATTTTCTGTTGATCAAGTGGTGTTTTGTATTCAGACCATATCCTTTCCAATGATGATTTTATAGTTGAGATCTTGGGCTTAAAGAAAAATAAATGTATTGTTGTGAATGGTGAGTATAAATATTAAATGTTACTTGTTGGCTAATCTTTACTGCCACAATGGCAAGAGGTTGTTATTGGTAATTACCTTCAGCCCCTTTTGATCAAGTGTTAGTAAATTGGGTTTCTCATCTATACTTAGCCAAATGAACATAAGATAGAAACTCCTATAAGTTTCTTGTTGAGCATACTTGGCTTGGCTCTAAATTCTCTCTTGTTCTATCTTGCACTAGTTTGACAAGAACCCTTTCGTATTGAGATTAATCTTTCAATATCGCAAAATGATAATTTACTGTATTTGCCAAACACGTTTGCTATCATGTGGGGATGGTTGAAAGTTGGAGTTGAGCTCAATTCAACACAAGTCAACTCAAGTCAACACGGTCAACTAAAAGTCTTACAAAGGAAGTCTAAATTGAACAAATGAAGGTTCTAGCAAACTTTAAAGTATTTAAATATGTAAATATCTGAGTTAAAAGTTTTTATAAGATTGAATTGTTTAAAAAAGATAAAGTTCATAAAAACCTATCTTTTGTAAAGCTATATTATTTTATTATGACTATTGTTACAGCTGTCATATTTTGATTTGACTATTTAATATTTTGAATACTTTTACAACTGTAGATACTATTCCTTTATTCAAAAGATTTTTTAGGGTTTTTGAGAAGATGGGAAGCAAGAAAAATACAAAATTTATAAATAAGAGTTGTAATGCAAAAGAATGTGAGAATGTTAATTTTGTTTCACTACCATAATCTCCATATTACACTCTTGGTCCTTATTACCTACCCATTTGGGAATATGGAGACCACTATCACAATTGATAAAAATGCTCTTATTACTTCTGAAATAACAATCCAAAAAAAGAGAAATGAAAAAATGAATATTATGGTGGAAAACACCAAAAACTCTACTCTATAAAACTTTCTATGACATTTGTAATTTACATATTAATTCATATAAAAAACTCTATTGCCTGCCTATATCGCAATCCTCTCATATGATAAGACCAAAGTATATTTTTGAAGTGAGTCCTCATTAAAAGTTTTTGGGAGTTGTTTGTGAATAATAATAAAAGAAATTGAAATCTTTCGAAAGACTCAAAAGTAATATCACATCAAAGAATCAACTTTATCTACTTTTCCAAAACTGAAAGGCAATGTCACATAAGAGAATGGTAGCATGCCAATATGCTCTACCACTATAATATAGTCTATATTTCCTTGTAGTCTATTTCCCTAAATGTTTAGCATATGTAGAAAAGAATATATGTGTAGCAAAGTAGGATTTCATCATAATGATAAAGCATGTGTATATATGATAATTTAAAATTCTAGAAGCTCTTATGTCTACAAGCAAGCTATGATTATAAAGCTCTATTTCCAAGATTGACATTTAAAGAATCTGAGTATTGTTAGTATCATAATAAATAAACCTCATTCCCAAGACTAAAATTTAATATATACTATCTAGAAAAGTTATAGTCATCATAGTTTTTTTATTCTCCTTAAGCTCCTTGGAAGTTTGTATTGAAATGGCTCGAAGGAAAGTCACTGCTACTCATACTTGGCCCCCAGCATTTCATATCAATCTCCACTTCCATCCCCAAATTCTACCAACATTCCACCTTCACCTTCATATAAGATTGCTTTCAGCACTTCATGAGTAATGCCACATGTTTTTACAAGTTTTTGCTCTTGACATGGTGGGATTACTTGAAAGCACGGGCGTGGACCATACTTGAGCTCACGAGTTGAAGAGTTGAGCTCACGAGTTGAGCTCAATTTTCAATTGTAATTTAGTACAAACATTATAAATTTTAAAATTTTAAGGTTATGGCGAACCTAATAATTTAATAACTCTCTATATATTATATAGACAAAAATGTTCTAAAGAACACTTTTTGTTCTAATAATTTAAATATTTACTACATGCAATGATAGGGACATTTGTTAGAACATAAAATAAAATGTTTGCAAAAAGAGTATTCTTGTCACTTCTTTAAATTTGTACTCCATGCTTTCTGGCTAGTAAATGTTAGGTTTGTCAGAATTAAAAAATTATTAAATTTGAAATAAGATTCTATGTGAAGCCATATAACCGTTTGAAAGGAAAAAAAATAACCATTGATGTAAGCTTATTGCATATAAAAGAAAGACTTGGTTCTTTGTAGAATACATTCTTGAGGGGTTTGTCGTAGCATATTGTCTAGAATTTATAGATCTTCATTCACACTCTCATTCGAAAAAAGGGAAATACACCCACAAATGTCTATGGGTTCTAGTGTTGGTAATTTTAACTCTCACAATCTTTCTTCCCAGGGCTCAAGGGCTAGGAGATGCAATAACTATCCCATTGCACAGCATAACCAAATCACACAAGAGAATGAAAGAGAGGATAATGAGGATAGTGATAATGAGTTGGAGATAAATGCAATGACAAAGGGTGCAACAAATTGGGTGAAAAAGAATGCCCTCTTACTTGTTTTAGAAAAGTGCAATTCTGCTACTTTCAAGAAGTGCCCCATATGTTTTCTAGCGTCTGGTGGAAACAATGGCAATGATCAGTTGTAAGCAACCAAAGGGAACGACTTGAGAGACGATCCATGGGGTTCAAATATAGAGGGAAAGGGCCCATGAATAAGAGTGCACCCCCTTTTCCAAACGGTTAAGGGTCTTGGGATATTTGGGGTTAAGCGTCCTTGGGTGTGAATAGTACTGGGCTGGGTGACCTCCCGGGAAGTCCAAATCTCAGGAGCTTACATTTGGTATCAGAGCGGTCTCGGGTCCGACTCTGTTGGTTGGCTAGGGGAATCGCACCACATGTTGATTGACATCTGGCTGGTCCAGTTTGCTCCCGTTGGGCTCGACCCGAGGGGTAGGGTGTCAAGAGAGCGGGGCTCTCGGGAGAGCTGCGGCTCTCAGCTTCTGTTCACGAGGGCGTGAACTTGCAGGGAAGCGTGGTGGATTGTAAGCAACCAAAGGGAACGACTTGAGAGACGATCCATGGGGTTCAAATATAGAGGGAAAGGGCCCATGAATAAGAGTGCACCCCCTTTTCCAAACGGTTAAGGGTCTTGGGATATTTAGGGTTAAGCGTCCTTGGGTGTGAATAGTACTGGGCTGGGTGACCTCCCGGGAAGTCCAAATCTCAGGAGCTTACATTTGGTATCAGAGCGGTCTCGGGTCCGACTCTGTTGGTTGGCTAGGGGAATCGCACCACATGTTGATTGACATCTGGCTGGTCCAGTTTGCTCCCGTTGGGCTCGACCCGAGGGGTAGGGTGTCAAGAGAGCGGGGCTCTCGGGAGAGCTGCGGCTCTCAGCTTCCGTTCACGAGGGCGTGAACTTGCAGGGAAGCGTGGTGGATTGTAAGCAACCAAAGGGAACGACTTGAGAGACGATCCATGGGGTTCAAATATAGAGGGAAAGGGCCCATGAATAAGAGTGCACCCCCTTTTCCAAACGGTTAAGGGTCTTGGGATATTTAGGGTTAAGCGTCCTTGGGTGTGAATAGTACTGGGCTGGGTGACCTCCCGGGAAGTCCAAATCTCAGGAGCTTACATTAGTTGTGAGACACAAAATCCCTAGGCCCCAAAGTGGAGCCGGAAAGGGTGCCACGTGGTAGTGGCTGAAGCGAGAGCCAAACGAGCGTAACACGTTTGGACCAAAAGCTCCGACTTGAAAAGTCAAGAGCGGGAGTGGAACTCCCAACGAAGTGCTCAAGGAACGAGCACGAAGCGAGCAAAAAGCAAGGCTCCAAAAAGGGACCCAAAAGGACCAACACATGACACATGGAAGTGTCCGAGATGGACTCGAGTTGGAGTCCGAAGTGGAGTCCGAGATGGACCCGAGTTGGAGTCCGAAATGGACCCGAGATGGAGTCCGAGATGGACCCGAGATGGAGTCCGAGATGGACCCGAGATGGAGTCCGAGATGGAGTCCGAGATGGAGTCTGAGATGGAGTCCGAAGTCGAGACCGAGACCGGGATCGAGACCGGGACCGAGACCGAGACCGAGACCGAGTCCGAGTCCGAGTCCGAGTCCGAGTCCGAGTCCGGAGCCTGAGAGGGTGAAAGCCCAAAGCGTTCGTCTCCCAGACCCTGGGGGGTTTGGTGAGCTCCAAAAGTATAGTAGGGGGAGGACTGCAGTGGAGCCAGTTTGGCCAGGAAAGGCCAGTTTGGCCCAGGAAGGCCGGACCCAGTGTTGGGTGATGAGCTGCCCACTGGGAAGTCCAAGACTAGAGTGAACACAGACCGACAAGCGGGGTAGCTTGGTGAAGTGTTCAAGAGCCGGCTCTAGTTCCCCCGGGAGATCGACTGGCCGATGCTCCCAGTCCAAGTGTGGGTGGCACTACCTACTTGGATACCTGTCGTGGCTCAACGGAACCCGCTCTAAGCCCATGGCTAGAGCACCCAAGGACAGAAGGCGAGGAGAGTACCCAGGTGGCTCGCGTAAGGCCACGGTGTTCCGAAATGTTGTCCCAAAGGCCCAGACTGTGGAAAGGAAGAGGAGCAATCCTCTGGGGTAGTGACCAAGGACACAGTCGTGTGGTGAGGAAGTCCCAGAGGGCCGTGGGACTTAGTGGTCGGGCCTGTGGGTCTCGATCCAGTGGCAGTGTTGGCAAACACGGCCAGGGGCAGGAAGGGACTTAGTGGGGACTGACAGAGGGATATTGGGGAAGGCTATTCCCCTTGTCGGTGGGCATCCTAAGGATGCTAAGGAGTGGATCTGAGATGACCACTCACGGATGGTTTGCCTAGTCTTGGAGAGCCAAGACGGTGATGCAAGTGGTATTGGACTACCAGTATGGCAAAGGTGATTGGGCATGGCCTTAGCGTAACGGGCTGCTATGTCGGTGGTACCTTTGAGTGTCGGTCATGGGATCGGACACGTGGAGCACTTGGACCAAGTGCAAATGTTGAGTGGCATGGATGCCATTCTCGGGGCTAGCAAGTCCCAAGTCCTGGATTGGACTTATGGAGGTTGTGAATGAGACTCCTCCAAGTGGTCAGAGGTGTGGTTAAGTGACTAAAGTAGAATGGAAAATTTAGTCCCTTACAATTTGGTATCGGAGCTGTTCCTTAGTCCGACTTTTATTGGTGCTAAAGTATATCACCACTGGTGTTGGCAACGGGAGGTCCGAGAAGTGGGCCTATCCTTGAGGAGTAGCAGGTCGGGAAGACATGGCTCTCCATTACAGTTCATGTGTGAACTGGTAGACAAGGTGGTGGATAGAAAAGGGGCCAATAATGGAACGACTTTGGGATCTTGGGAACAGTGCAAGGTTTTCCTCATTGAGTTGAGGAGGTGATCCAGATGAGCGTTTGACTCAGCAAATGGGCTAATGTAGTTGGGTTAAACAACTATAGTTGGGATCACGGGGAAGATAGAGACTCCAAAAACAATAAAGGAGTCACAAGTTTATCCTCACATGGTTGAGGCTGGTGCTCATGAAAGTGAGACGGAATGGATGACTGTGAGAGGTCAAGTATGGATGAGGACACGAGTCCTCGAAATGGTAGCCGGGGCTACCTCTAACAAATGCTGGAACAACCCAAGGAGTTGGGGGTGTATTAAGTGGATGAGTTGGTATTCTCATCACATGGACAAGTAGTCATAAGGGGCAAAGGTTGCCCCCAGAGAACAAAATCAAGTGTCGGAGTAACACTTGTGAAAATAGTCCTTTTGAGTAGGACAGGAATGCAAGAAGTGTATTCCAGTGAGCTAGTGCCTCACAAGTAGGACCTTACAGGTCTGTGGATTAACCAAGTCCAAAACTGCTGGATGACTCAAGTAGAGTCAAGAGATGGTCCTAAAAGGACTGATGGAAGCATTTGGACTGAGGTGTGTTGTACCCCACAAAGGATGGGGGGGGGGGGGGATCATAGGATCCAAGGATGAGAACAGAGGGTATCTCATCGATGGCAAAATGTGCCATGCTAAAGTCGTGGGAAAGGTGTTCCCCAAAAAAAAAAAAAAAAAAGAAAACCACTTTGACACAAAGTTGTGTGTGACCTCTATGGTGTAGTGCTAACGGATAGTTGGCATGAGAAAGAGTGGCATTGGTCTTGGCAAAGACTTAGACACAAAGAAGAAGTGTCATAGAGGTAGGCTTGTGGAGCCGATGGTGTGAAGACACCAAATGTGCTAAGGTGTGATACCTTGAGGCTATGTTGGTGGGTTCATGAGAACCCCTTGCCAAAGGAATCCCAATGGAAATGGGAATGGCATAGCCTAAGCTGCAGAGCATGCAGTTGGAGTGCGGTGACCCAGATAATGATGGAGGTGTGAAAGCACCAAGCAATGAGTTGTAGGACTTGACAACTATGAGGCAACTAAGCAAGAAGTGCAAAATAACTGGTTAAACGGGTAGAAGGTAGCTACCCAAGACTTCTAGCATAGGGAAGTCGGATATACCCTTGCGGGGGATAAGTTGCTTATGTTGCGATATAGTAAGTCAATGTCATAAAAGGAAATACTCATTGTCAAGAAAGCCATCATTGGGACACCTGAACACTCTAGAACACCAGAAGGTGGTGTTTGATGTCGCGAGGGCAATGGATAAAGCCCAAGGGACTAAGTCCCTAGCGAATGATGGATAGAAGGTGCTATCCAAATGTCCAAGGTTGCGGAGACAGGAGAGGACTGTCTACCCAAGTTGGACAAAGCCAAAAATGGAATTTTGGCAAGGCTAGTGATGGGCATGTAAAGGCCCATAAGCAACAATGTAATCCCAGTGTGTGGGATTATAAGGTGAGCATACCCGGATTGAGGAACCACTCCCTGGGCTATTGGGTAGGTTCATCCCTAAGAATACTTGCTAAGGCATGATAGAAAGTGCAAAGCTATCCTCCTGATTTGGAGGAGAATGACCGAAGGAAAGCTGTGAAGCCAAAGGCAAGTAGTATTAGGATGGAACTGAACCATAGAAATTGAAGGGCATAACCAAGGTTGGTTATGCCAGCTGGGAGTGGGGAATCAAGTGGGGGCTCGAGGGTGTTGCCGCTAGCAACCGTGATGCCATGGAGAGTCTAAGTTATGGAATTGTCCATGTTAGACTATGTGGCATTTGGAAGGCTTGCAAAAGGGAGGCCTTAGCAAGCTGAGGGACAGAGTTCCTTCAAGGTTCCCAAAGACGATTCTAGGTAGCTTAGTACCTAGAAAGGCCAAGTGTAAATGGTTCATGGAACGCGCGAAATCAGAGTGGCGCAGCAGAAGCGTGGTCTTGAAGCTTGCCATGAGGCAAGGCTATCAAGGTTAGGGAAGTAGTTCCCGAGTGTTCAAAGAGAGGGCTTTGAACGAAAGTCGATGGTCAAGGACTTTCACGCTTATGCAGGAACTATGTTACAGTGGTCGGAGAACTTGCCAAGCGAGATTGGCACGTCGGGGGAACAAATACCCTAGTTGAAGGTGATAACTTCAAAAAGGGTGGGCCATGGGGCCGAGCATGGAGGAGTCCATGCATGATCACAGACATGTCACGTGAGAGGACTTGGCAGTGTGGAGGAACTAGGTTCCTAAGCTGTGATTTGTAGCGCGCTTTAAAAATAAGTTGGTGCACCGGCGTGGGGAGTCACGCCAGGCATCTTGTGTGATGCCGTCCGTAGATGCATATACGGAGGTTGGGTTCGAGTCCCGACCCTCTAGTGCTTGGGTTCGAGTCCCAAATCACTAGGGCGTGGTGATGGTTTGGAATATGAGGACACTCATATTTCGGTGGTCATGGACTCTCAGTGGGGAGACTGGTTTGGGCACACCGCCAAGCGAGGGATGCCTCGGAGTCGTGATGCACGGTTAGATTACTTAGAGTGAAAGCTCGGCATATCTAACTTGAACGCTTTGGTGCAAGTGGCACCAAGGTCGTGGTGAGTGAGATGGGGACACCTAATCTCAGTTGCTATGAACCCTTGGCCGTAAGGGCTAGCTTGGGTGCACCGCCGAGTGTGGGGGATGCCCCCGGGGTTATAGCCAACAACTTAGAGGTCTAGAAGACCAAGTACCTCTTGGCAACTCTGTTAAGGTGCCAAGGTGAGATCACTAGGTGATCTTATGGCCAGATAAGGACAAGGTCCTTGGTTGGCTAAGGAATGAAGTTCCTGGTTCAAAATGTTGAAATTGAACTGTTTAAGATGGTGTGGCTTGGTCGTGATGACCAAGTGGGAAGAGCACCTAAGGGAAATAAACTATATCCGTCCGATGGCATAATGAGTCTGAGGAAAGTAGTCTCTATAAAAGACCCATGGGAGGGTCACGAAGTTGGGCCATGGATAGAGCCCATAGCAGAAGATGCTAAAGAGACGTACTAGGGGCGAACATCCTCCGGACTAGGCAAAGAAGAGTCTTTGCTATGGAACCGAAAGGATACCTCAAAAATGGAGGTAGCGATCCGATGTTGCTGGGTGCAACAATCAAGGATAGGAGCAAAGGACTAGTGGCCAAGTTTGGGCCATGGAATTTACTGGAAGGGATCCAAATGGCAAAGTTAGCCAAGGAACACTAATGTGTTCGGTGCTAACAACTTGTGGGAAAGGAAGTGGACTTCCAAGGATGGATTCCTAAGTGCTCCAATTTGGCGAAGTAAAAGCTCCAAGTGAGGGAGCGGTAAGGTAGCCAAATGATAGGGCCATGGACAGCCCTAACACAAAGTATGATAATTGGAACTTAGTGCCCAAGGTGGCACGAAATAGAAGAGAGGATGATGGTGCCCTCAAGTAATGAACTTCCTAGGATGGGGAAGTGGAGTTGCACAATCTGTGCAATGCAAGGTGTTGGAGACACCTAGGAAATTGACTTCCAAAAGTCAAAAGAGTAAAAGTTCCAAGGTGCAAACGTTCAATAGATGGAAATTGAGACTATTTGAGAAGGAGTAGTGGGATTGACTTAGAGAAGGGTCTCTAAGAGGTTTAGCGAGAACCACTACATGTGGTCCAATCAGTCTCTAAGTTGGGGAGACTACCCTCCTTAGGGGATAGGCAAGGCATGGTGAGCCTTTGGATTGAGGAAAATGCAAAAGGCATGGTGAGCCTTCAATGTTAAACCATTGACAAGTATGGAGAAGGCATGGTGAGCCTTCAATGTCAAACCATTGACAAATATTGGCTAGGTGCCAAGGATGGAAATGGTAACACATGCGGGTGTTACTTTATAAAGTGGTTTACCGTTCGATGAGGACATCGAACTTCGTCTATGGGTGGTGGAGTTGTGAGACACAAAATCCCTAGGCCCCAAAGTGGAGCCGGAAAGGGTGCCACGTGGTAGTGGCTGAAGCGAGAGCCAAACGAGCGTAACACGTTTGGACCAAAAGCTCCGACTTGAAAAGTCAAGAGCGGGAGTGGAACTCCCAACGAAGTGCTCGAGGAACGAGCACGAAGCGAGCAAAAAGCAAGGCTCCAAAAAGGGACCCAAAAGGACCAACACATGACACATGGAAGTGTCCGAGATGGACTCGAGTTGGAGTCCGAAGTGGAGTCCGAGATGGACTCGAGTTGGAGTCCGAAGTGGAGTCCGAGATGGACCCGAGTTGGAGTCCGAAATGGACCCGAGATGGAGTCCGAGATGGACCCGAGATGGAGTCCGAGATGGACCCGAGATGGAGTCCGAGATGGAGTCCGAGAT
Source organism: Selaginella moellendorffii (assembly GCF_000143415.4). Classification (NCBI taxonomy): domain Eukaryota; kingdom Viridiplantae; phylum Streptophyta; class Lycopodiopsida; order Selaginellales; family Selaginellaceae; genus Selaginella; species Selaginella moellendorffii. The sequence goes on along the minus strand of NW_003314455.1, from coordinate 6,428 downwards.
GGAGTCCGAGATGGAGTCTGAGATGGAGTCCGAAGTCGAGACCGAGACCGGGACCGAGACCGGGACCGAGACCGAGACCGAGACCGAGACCGAGACCGAGATCGGGACCGAGACCGAGACCGAGGCCGAGGCCGAGACCGAGCCCGAGCCCGAGTCCGAGTCCAAGTCCGAGTCCAAGTCCGAGTCCGAGTCCGAGTCCGGAGCCTGAGAGGGTGAAAGCCCAAAGCGTTCGTCTCCCAGACCCTGGGGGGTTTGGTGAGCTCCAAAAGTATAGTAGGGGGAGGACTGCAGTGGAGCCAGTTTGGCCAGGAAAGGCCAGTTTGGCCCAGGAAGGCCGGACCCAGTGTTGGGTGATGAGCTGCCCACTGGGAAGTCCAAGACTAGAGTGAACACAGACCGACAAGCGGGGTAGCTTGGTGAAGTGTTCAAGAGCCGGCTCTAGTTCCCCCGGGAGATCGACTGGCCGATGCTCCCAGTCCAAGTGTGGGTGGCACTACCTACTTGGATACCTGTCGTGGCTCAACGGAACCCGCTCTAAGCCCATGGCTAGAGCACCCAAGGACAGAAGGCGAGGAGAGTACCCAGGTGGCTCGCGTAAGGCCACGGTGTTCCGAAATGTTGTCCCAAAGGCCCAGACTGTGGAAAGGAAGAGGAGCAGTCCTCTGGGGTAGTGACCAAGGACACAGTCGTGTGGTGAGGAAGTCCCAGAGGGCCGTGGGACTTAGTGGTCGGGCCTGTGGGTCTCGATCCAGTGGCAGTGTTGGCAAACACGGCCAGGAGCAGGAAGGGACTTAGTGGGGACTGACAGAGGGATATTGGGGAAGGCTATTCCCCTTGTCAGTGGGCATCCTAAGGATGCTAAGGAGTGGATCTGAGATGACCACTCACGGATGGTTTGCCTAGTCTTGGAGAGCCAAGACGGTGATGCAAGTGGTATTGGACTACCAGTGTGGCAAAGGTGATTGGGCATGGCCTTAGCGTAACGGGCTGCTATGTCGGTGGTACCTTTGAGTGTCGGTCATGGGATCGGACACGTGGAGCACTTGGACCAAGTGCAAATGTTGAGTGGCATGGATGCCATTCTCGGGGCTAGCAAGTCCCAAGTCCTGGATTGGACTTATGGAGGTTGTGAATGAGACTCCTCCAAGTGGTCAGAGGTGTGGTTAAGTGACTAAAGTAGAATGGAAAATTTAGTCCCTTACATCAGTATGATGGTATATATGCTCTTGCAACACACTGCAACATCATGCACCCGAAAGACTACTATGAAATCTTTTATGAGATGGTAAAGACAGAAATGGAGACACACGAGTACTATGGGCAGTATTGCGAGAAGAACACTCGGAAGCATATAAAATGAAAAGTGAAATGAAAAAGCACATTTGTATTAATTATATAAAGTATAATAAGTTTTATTGATAGAGAATAAACATCGATAGTGTTGGAGAAATCTAATTAGCTCTAAAATTTTTCTGCAACTCAGCAATAGTAAGGCTTGTTTGGTGTATATGAATATCCACTTTAGGATCCTGGTGCAAGATGTTGATGAAGATGTAGTACATATGCTTGCAAGGAGCATATGCCTTCCCATGTTCCTCGCGCTTCGTAAAGTCTGGATATGTGTAACAAGGAAAGTCGTGAATGGCAATTGTGTACTCTCCACCTTCTGTTTTGACTGTGTACTCTTTTGCAAGCGTAATGATGTACTTCGTGGAGAGAATCTCACACTCAAGTGTTTGAGCCAAGTTTATTTTACCTTGCTTCTGCTTGGAGACGGTACCAATAAATTTAACTGCCTTACCTTTTCGTGCTGGCCTCCTGTGCATCTCTGTAGGAATAGTCCTGCTCCTGTCACTCATGTCTCCAACTCTCCTCTCAAGATTAAAACCAGATTTCTCAAGGTTTTCAATCTCATCTGAGGTGAGCGCAACCGCATTAGCAACCGGCCATTCTTTAGGTACTGCATCAGGTTTAGTCACTATAGTGTCTTCAAGCCGCTTCGTATGGTTGGCGTCGGTGTTGCAACAATATAGCCAACACCATCTTGAAAATCCTACTTGCTTTCGTTCCCCATAGAAACATGGGGCTGGAACAGAAGCAGATTTTTCACCACGAATCCAGGCCCAACACTTGCCCCTCGGAAGCATCCCCACACACCTTACATTCGATTTTGCTGGCATGCGTCGGATTGCCCATTGCTTCGGCTCCACGCTACGGTAAGCAATTTCAACCTGTTGCGATGCACTCTCTTCATCAGCCACTTGAGGTGGCTCGGTCCGAGAGCGGTGTCTTGGAGCAGAATGGTATTCGACATTAGGCCTGTAAGAGCTTTTTGCTCCAAGGTCCGTACCAACATCTTCCCCAGCAAAGGAAAAACGACGCTTTGAGCGGACAGTCTTCATATCACCAATAGAAGCTCGGGGAGTGTACTCCATAGATGTGCCATGGACCACTTCCTCAACTGCAATTGCCACTGTTCGGGCGGGTGGAGTTAATTTTCTCTTCATCCTATCATGTAACATCTCAACAGAAGGCCCTGTTCCCATGTATCTTCCTTCCTTGAATGCCAGTGCTTTTGAAGATTGCTCTATAGCACGTATCAAATCTGATAGACAGGCTTCGTATAGACTCATCTTCCCTTTCCCTGCCTCAGAGGAACGCTAACTCCAATGCTTACTTTCGGAGAGATTCACAGTTGGGGTGTATGCAAGGTCCTCAAGTGGTTGATCATAATGGAAAAGGCAATATTAAAAGGTAATAAAAGGAGAAGAAAAAATATAAACCAACCTGAAAAGAGTGATGTCCCCATTGGAACATCCTAACTTCCCACCATCCTAACCATGACTCAAGTTGTGGTAGGCAACTTATGTCTGTATGGCCATCTTCATGCCACCACATTCGAATCTCGTTTGCTTTTGCCTCATGCTCTTCTTCAGAAGGTGCAACCTGCCATTGTTTGCACAACTCCTTAAATATTAATTGAAACTCTGGCTTAATAAGGTGGTAGTGCTGGTTTAGGCTTTGAGCCCAATGGAACTCACAAGTCCTCTCACGACCTTACAATGGTTGACCATTCCCAAAAACTGCTCGGATACCATTCCAGTTTGCACCAGCCCCATCTGCCATGAAACCACGAAAGTTTGCAGGCTTACCAGTCCGCTTTAGGACAATATCAGAGAGGGACTTCCAAAATATTTCCTGTGCTGTCTGGTCTTGTACTTTAAACTCTGATGTCGCAATTGTTAAGTTACAACGTAGCCTATGAAAACATAAATATTATAACAATTTCAATATAATGAGAATTAAAATTACCTTGGATCATACACATGAGCTCCCATGGTTGTCCAACCGGATACACGCTCCATATGGTCAAAATGTACCCATGCATTTGCAAGGTCACTGGACCCAAACATGTCCATTCGGGAGACAAAATCTACGCCAGAGGCAGGGCCCATGGTAGACATTTTGAAGACGAAGGGGCGCTCTTGCTCATTCACAACTTGGTTTGGAAACAAACTTCCGTGGATGAACTCGTATGGACAGGTCCGTTTCAATTCAAGGATGGAGTCAATTTTTGATTGCAACTTCCCCTCTCGAGATTCATATATCCAAGATTTTATCCTAAACAATATAATGTAAGAAAAAATTATTATTATAACGTATGAAAAATAACGGATGTACCTCCTTAGGCTAGTAGCAGGTTGTACTCCTCGTAGTAAGTCCCGCAAGCTAGCCTCATTTAGTTGAGTCTTTTGGCAACCTGGATTGAGTAAGGTATTTGAGATAAAATCCTTGAGGACAGTCTTCTGAACATGCTTCGGAGTTGCAGATGAGTTTCTCATAGTCTCTTCCTGTACAGCATCTTTGAAACGGTTGAGAGAACTCCTTTGTATCCCTTCCTGCATTAGATGCATATGTGTGCCAACATGCACTGTAGCTCTTCTAGCCACTCCATCCTGTGGAAGAAAGTAGTACATCTTGGCCTCGCAGATAGCACGATATAGAGGAGCATTTTTGCAGAATCGACATTTGAATCCAACAGCAATGGTGTCACAGGCTGGAGGATTGGCTGCAGACCCTTCGAAAAATATAAAGTTTCTAGAGCGGTCTCGATTGCATGCTTCATCCACACAATCTAAATGCCCGCCACAATGAACTATAGACACTGTGCCTTCAAAATGTTGGAAGTGTGTGGTCTTGATCTTGCACCAATTGTGGACATCCTGCTTGGTTTCCATCCCCTTCCGTTTGGAACCTATGCTGCTGACAAGAGGTGGTAGCTCGAAGAAAATGTTGCCGTTGTAGGAGGATGGAAGCTCACTCACAAGCTTATACAAAAACAAGTGCACGTCGATTGAGAGGCGTGAAAACTGGAAAGCATTGCTAACGGCTTTGAATATTGCTGAAGTTGGAGCTGGAGCTGGTGAATTTGGCGCCGACACTAGCATGACATCTCCACTTGAACTAGAAGAGGACGAGAGGATAACGACTGACTCTTGCTTCACATTCACTTTCGTTGGAGCGCATTTTGGCATTTTGACTGGAGATCCGAACACTCGAATCTCCTTCAACTTGGAATTTTGTAAATCCCATTGTTGTCCACCCTCGCCCACACCAGAAAGAAGAAACTCTGAGTATGCAACTATACTGGTGTCATTGCGGATCACAGCCTCTAAAGAAATAGAGCCAAGACGAAGATCAAAACGCCGACATAAAAAACTTTCAGAAACAATACTCTGAGAGAATGAAAGAGGTGGGTGATCTCGAAAATGAAGAAGAAACCTTTCCATCCTTCTCAATAGGTTTTGGAGTTCTCTCTCTTTATGCTACTTGTAAAAATCTATAGTGAAACATAATTGAAATTTAAATAGAGTAATAAGAAGACAACGTACAAAATGAATTTAAATTCTATAGCAAATTTAACATGTGTAAGTGTGACAGTATTAATATTACTGTCATCTATTATGATGTCTGATGCATGTATACACATAGATCCAAGGAAAGATTTTCAGCACGTGAAGTTTGATAGTTAATAATGATACCAGTAATGACATTCTGCTATAACGTGTCAAACCAAGAGATCCAATCTAACTATCAGCACGTGTGATATGTCAAGTTGTCAAATTTTAAGTGGTAGATGATAATAAATCTTGTCAAATCTTATTCTTCAATAACAGATTTGATTCGTAGTACAACTCAAGTCTTATCCATAATTGTGAACACTGCTCAATGACATTTAAAGCACGTGCCTATTGTTTAGGATCTAATACAACACAAAATAAATTTCTGGATGAGGATTCATCCATTCATAGATGGATATAGTACAACATATTTTAATGTGCCTTATTTATACTCTTTGAAGTTCTTGTAACGATTCCAAAATATGTACAAAATATTGATGAGAATGCATCCTTTCTAGATAATTTGTAAAATATAATATCATATCTCTAATAACAGAAATGTTGATAGGTGCTAGTTATACCATCATTAAAATATACAAAATAAAGAAGCATAATTTACATATAATAATAATGATAAGATAAAATAAGATCAAAGATATTGTGATGGTTGAGATTTAGGTTATTTGGAATGAACGGCCAGGATTAGAGATTGGTTAGGGTTAGGGCAGCCATCAGGATTAGGGTTAGGGTAGCTGCCAAGATTAGGTTACTGTTCGCATCGTGAGTGGAGCGCGCGAGAGATCGAGAGATTGAGTGCGAAGGAGATTGAGGGATTGAGCGCGAAGGAGATCGAGCGATTGAGCACACAAGAGATCGAGAGATTGAGCACATGAGCGGGAGAGATTGAGCGCGCGAGCGGGAGAGATTGAGCACGCGAGCGGGAGAGATTGAGCACGTGAGCTGGAGAGATTGAGTGCGCGAGCAGGAGAGATTGAGTGGGCGAGCGGGAGAGATTGAGTGCACAAGAAATCTAGCACGATCAAGAAATCGAGGGAGGAAAGATGCCACCAAGGGTGAGTTTGCAATCAGAGCGCTCCCACTTGCACTTTTTGATTCCCCGGGGTCCAAAGCATATCAAATAAACTTCGGCCCTTCGGCAAGCAAAATTGCCGAAGTTAAAGTTGGGGGTGCCACCTCGGGCACTTTGGCTTGCCGAGGGGCTGAGGTTATTTGAATAACCTCAGCCCCTCGGCAAGCAAAACTGCCCGAGCTCGAGCTCGGGCCAGCCACCTCGGGCACTTTGGCTGCTCAGGGGGCCGAGGTTATTCGGGCCGAGCTCGACCTCGGGCACTTTAGGGGTCGGAGGGGCTGAGGTTATTTGAATAACCTCGGCCCCCCGGGCAGCCAAAGTGCCCGAGGTGGAGTCTTGGCCCACTTGATTTTTTTTTTCTCTTTGACTGTTTGAATTTCTCATTATCTTTATTTAGTTTGACTAACAAAACTTTTTCTCTTGCAGAAAAGGAAAAT
>NW_003314454.1:76478-80095 GCF_000143415.4 Selaginella moellendorffii | reverse complement strand
AGACCAAGCAGCGCTGTGACGAATTCACATACTTCGCAATCATCCCTTTGAATGTCCGAACGAGCCGTTCCACCAGACCGTTTGATTGTGGATGATAAGCACTCGTAAAAGTGTGGCGTATCCCCAACCGAGATGTTAAAACATGAAATACCTTAGCCATAAATGCAGGACCATTATCCGAAAGAATCCGCTCTGGACAAGAATGCTGGAACACCACTCGATTGAGGAGGAAGTATCCAACAGCAGTTGCAGAGGCACTAGCAAGAGCACCAACTTCCACCCAATGAGTCAAGTAGTCAGAAGCAATAATAACATACTCATTGCCAACAGCCGATCGTGGAAAAGGTCCCATAAGATCAAACGCCACCAACTCAAACAAATGAGAAATTGCAATTGACTCCAACCGTCCTTCCGCAGCACAAGGGGGAGTATTACGAGCTTGGCACCAAACGCAGCTACGCACATACCGGATAATATCACGTCGCATCTCTGGCCAATAGAAAGATCTGCGCAGCTTCTCGGTGACACGACAGTGTCCCATATGACCACCTAGAACAGGAGAATCATGGTAGGCATGGAGAAACCGTGGAATAAACACCGAAGGCACCACCAGCCGTAAATGACCATCAGGATCCGTCCCCACAAAATAAAGAAGGCCATCTTCAAGACGATATTGAGAATGTAAATGCCGGAAAGGCAAGTCATCAGCAAGTGATGCAGGATTCTCAAACCCATCTCGAAGCCTTCGAATCCACGGCTCAATCTTTTGAGCCTCGCGAACCTCATCAAGAGAAGGTAGATCTTGCTCTGCGCCCTGTGGACACTGAACATCAAGGACAACAACCGCCGACGGTACAGAATCCTCATCTAGAAAATCCACAGATGCTGGAACAACAGGTTCGTCAGAAACATGAGAAGTGAGTGAAGAAGGAAGAAGAGCTCGAGAAAGGGCATCAGCATCAGCCATAGAACTCCCTGGGCGATGAACAACATCGAAATTATATATCTGAAGCTTCAAAGCCCATCGAGCCGTACAACCAAACAGGTTCTTCCACTTCAATAATGAAGTAACAACAGCATGGTCACCTTCAAATAACGTCCGAGAACCATGTAGATATGCATGAAATTTCTCGAAACCCTAGATTGCTGCTAAACACTCCTTCTCCGTCGTGGAGTAGTTCATCTCCGCTGGTTGTAATGTACGGCTTATGTATGCAATGGGATGGCGCTGACCAGGCACACTCGAGCTCTCTTGCATCAACACACCTCCAAGACCAATGTCAGAAGCATTCACGCGCAAAATAAAAGGCCGAGTGTAGTCAGGATATGCCAAAACCGGAGGAGTCGTCAATAGCTCTTTGAGATTCACAAACACCCGCTCACAATCCGGAGACCAGATGAAAGATGACGTTGATGACTTCAGCAACGCTCGCAATGGTGTAGTGCGATCGGAAAGATGATCCACAAAACGACCGAGATACTGCACCTTACCCAAAAAGCGTTGCACATCATTCACACACTTCGGAGTAGGGAACTTTAGAACGGCTACAAGTTTGTCAGGATCAACTTGCAAACCCTCACAAGAAATACGGTACCCAAGATAAGTTGTGTCCTTGGACCCAAACACGCACTTTGACTACTTCAGCTTTAAACCAACGTCGCGTAGTTGATCCAACACTTTACAAACATCACGAATGTGCTCTTCCCACGTCCCCTCTGAGTGGATCAAGACATCATCAATGAAGTCAACCGTCACCTCTGGCATATCGCAAAGAACTTCGTCCATCATCCGCTGAAAAGTTGCTGGAGCATTGTTCAAACCAAACGGCATCACCAAGAACTCGTACAGACCAAATGGTGTACGAAAAGCAATCTTAGGAATATCTTCTTCGGCCATCGGTACTTGCCAATACCCAGAAGCAAGATCTATCTTGGTGAACCAACGACTTCGCCCCAGACGATCCAAGAGATCAGTAGTGTGAGGAAGAGGGTACACGTCCGGGATCGTCACTTCATTTAATGGACGATAGTCAATGCAGAAATGAATACTACCATCAGGCTTCGTCACAAGATGAGGTTCACATGCCCAAGGACTCCGCGACTTCCAAATAACACCCTTCTCCAACATCTCATTGACGTTTGCACGTAAAATCTTGATCTCCTTGGGTGACCGACGACGAACAGGAACCTTGATTGGACGAGCATCCCCGGTTGGAATGGGATGACGTGTGGCAATCTTGGCCCCAGACTATAGGTCAAATTCAAAGAGATTAGAAAACTCCTTCATGAGCCGGTCAACCGGTGCAACACAAAGATCATCGGAGGGATTGGGAAAGGGAAGAGAAGAACAAGATGGAAACACAAGAGGAAATAGTGGGGGAACAAAAGTAATGGAAGCAGAGGTAGAAGTAGAGGGACGAAGAGGTATGGAAGTGAGAGGAATGGATGAAACATAAGGAAGTATGAGACAAGGGGGAGAAGCCTCAAAGTCACACTTGGCATGATCGCGCTGCAACCAATCCATACCAAGAATGAGGTCAAAAGCTTGACTCGGCACCACCCGCAACGATTGCAACTTAAGCTCGAGATCGCCCACACGCACAACCAGGTCCGCCTCATCTCGTGCACATGCATGTGTACGGCCGTTGCCATAAAGAATGAAAACTGGATCCGCCGCACGACGCAAATGTAGACGACAATGTGTGGCAACAGGTCAAGCAATAGAAGATAAACTCGAACCTGTATCAACCAACACGGAGAGAAGATTACCCATGGTACATGGAACAACTCACAGAATCACTGGAACAACTCATGGAACCACCGATAGGCTAACATTAATCCTGCCAACTCAACCTCGAGTTGCTAATGTGCCTCACTCACGAGCCCAAGCACAAACTCATGTAAAATGGTACACCTCAAATCCATCCTATGAGCCCAAGAGCAAGCTCACATCATAAGGTATAACAAGGTAACTAAATCCATACCCAAGGAACAATTGCAAAACCTTTGCACCCAAAAGTGTACCCACTCAGATCATCGTTTTCATCTCTGCGTATGCAACGAGACTAGTTGCCCAATCTCATTGAATAGTACTTGCTGAGATTCACCCTTTGATACCAAATGTAGCGCACATGGTTTTGACCCCTTATCCTATGGTGTTTTACCATAGGATAACACCACGAAGCGGAACCTAAACCCTCTTTATGCCATGTGACACATGCCACGTGTCATATGCCATGCGTCCAAAGGACAATGGTGCGGAACTTGAGGTTTAGGGCCTTGGGCCACTGAATGAAGGAACGGTGCCAAACTCCCAAACATGGAGCCAAAGAGCATTAGCACTGGAGCACGGAACAACTCCCGAGCATATAGCCCAAGGAGTGAAGGGACATAAGTTCAGAGCGACTTGGAACAGTCTTAGAGTAACTAGCATCCCAATGCCAGGACCAGCACGTAAAATAGAGCCAAACAGAGTCTGATGCTATTTTGGCATACCAGTGGCCTAACATGAGGATATGGGTACTCCACTAACTAGCATGGAATGGAACTTGGGCTTAGACCCAAGCCGGACGCAGAACAAGGACAGGCACGCAAGCGGGAGCTAGACTATGCCTCAG
>NW_003314454.1:0-76303 GCF_000143415.4 Selaginella moellendorffii | reverse complement strand
GCGAATTTGGACACAGGACGAACACCATTGTGTTCAGGACAATCTCTATATTCCGTAAATATGCCAAATGAGCAAATCTGGACACTTTCCATAAATAGCATTTGGGACTGAAATGAGACTAACACAAAGGGCATGATAGCAAAGGTGTTTGGCAGACATGGTAAGTTATCATCCAGCGATATTGAGGGACTAATCTCAATACACGAGGTTCATCGGTGGTATTTGTCCCGTATCCAAATTCGCACATTCTATATTTAGTAAATTTCGAGTTAATACTAGAGAGTAACTCCTAGGATGGCTAAAGGTGAAAGCCCAAAGCGTGCGTTCCTCAAGGGGGGCAGAGATAGTGGGTAGGTCAGACATGGCTAACTAATCTGAGGCATAGTCTAGCTTTTGCTTATATGTTTGTCCTTGTTCTGCATTTGGCTTGGGTTTAAACCCAAGTTCCATACCATGCTAGTTGATGGAGTACCCATATCCTTGCGTTAGGCCACCAATATGCTAAAATAACACTAAACTCCGTTTGGCTCCGTTTGGCTCCGTTTTGCATGCTAGTCCTGGCATTGGGATGTTAGATGCTCTTAGACTATTTCAAGTCACTCCATGCTTCTGTCCCTTCGCTCTTTATGTTGTACGCTCGGAAGTCGTTCCATGCTCTAGTGCCTTTACTCCTTGGCTTTATGCTTGGGAGTTTGGCTCCGTTTCTTCATTTAGTGGCCCAAGGCCTTGAAACTTAAGTTCTGCACCACTGTCCTTTAGACACGTGGCATGTGTCACGTGGCATATGAAGGGTTTAGGTTTCGCTTCGTGGTTATCCTGTGGTAAATCACCATAGGATAAAGGGTGAAAACCACGTGTGCTACAGTGGAGCACTTGAACCTAGTGCAACAGTAGCATGGCATAGAGGCTAAAAAGTTGTATTCAAGTTTGGTGGCACCTCTAAAGTAACCATGAAGTTAGAGTCTTATAGGTCATCAAATTAGCAAAGTCCAAAAGTTGAATAACTCAATAGAATCAAGAAATGGTCCTAAAGGGTTAATAGAAACACATTTGAACTGAGGTGTATTATATTTAGTGAAAGATTAAAAGGATTATGAAATCCAAGTATGAGAACAATGGGTTTCTCATTTATGGAAAAATGTGTTATACTAATTTGTCCTTGATGGAAATGTGTTCATGAAAGAAAGCAACTATGGTGAAGAGTTGTGTGTGAGTATTGTAATGCAATGCTAACTGATAATTGGCATAAGAAATGATTATTATTGTTTTGGCAAGACTTAAACACAAGTGAGAAGTTGTCATGAATGTGATTATGGGTATTGAAAGTTACTTGTTAGCTAATCCTTTCAGATATTTTTTCCTTACTACCATGACGGCAGAAGGTTGGTATTATTGGACCCTTTATCAGTCCCTCTTGTACTAGTGAAGTTAACTAGGCATTTCAAATGTACTTAGACTAAATGATATAAATTATGTGCTATTAGCAAAGCATATTTAACCTGGTAAGGAGTTCCCATCTTGTTGTGTCTTGCACTGGCTAGTGATAAGAACTCCTATGTATTGAAACTAGTCCCTTAATATTATCAGATGATAGCTTACTATGTCTATTAAACACTTTCACTATCATTCACATTGTGTTAGTTCTGTTCAATCCTAATTGTTATTTATGGAAAGTGTCTAGATTTGCTAATTTGGTATATTTATGGATTGTAGAGATTGTCTTCAACACAATGGTGTTGGTCTCATGTCCAAATTTGCAATTTAATATTCTATATTTAGTAAGTTTCAAGTTACTCCCAAAGACTAGCTCCTAATACTAAGGTTGACTAAGGGTGAAAGCCTAAGCCTTAAAGGGGGGGGGGGGGGGGTCCAAATGTATAGTAAGGATAGTAGGTAGTTCAGGCATAATTAACCTCTGAGGTATAGTTTAGCTCCCACTTGTGTACTTGTCCTTGTTTTGCATTTAAGCCCAAGTTCCACACCATGCTAGTTGGTGGAGTACCCATATCCTTACGTTATGCCATTGGTATGGTAAAATAACACCAAACTCTATTTAGCTTTGTTTTGCATATTAGTCCTAGATCCTCTAGGAATCCTATAGTAAATCACCATAGGATAAAGAGTAAAAACCATGTGTGCTACAAAAGTGTCATGAGGGTAGGCTTCTAAAGCTGATGGTGTGGAGGCATTAAATGTCTCAATGGATAATGTTGAAGTCAAGTTGATTGGTTCATGAAAACCCTTTGCCAAAAGAACCATAATGGAAATGAAAATGGCATATCCTAAGCTAGTAGGCATAGGATTAGGTGCTTGTACTAAATATTGATGGAGGTATGGAAACACCAGCAATGAGTTATAAAACATAATAACTATAAAGAAACTAAGTAAAGGTTTGGAATAATTGGTTGGAATAGTAAGAGTTAACCTCTTAAGACTTCTTTGTAGAATAAGAAAGAAGTTAAATACATCCCTTAAGAAATGTTGTGCTTATGTTGCAATATATTAGGTCAATGTCATAATAAGAAATGCTCATTGCCTGAGAAGTCCATCACTAAATCATATAAGCACTTTAAAACACTAAAGAAGTGGTGTTTGGGTATTATAGAGGCATTAGATAAGGTCTAAAGGATTAAGCCTTTAGAGAATAATATATAAAAGGTGTTATTGTTGTGAATGTGACTTCGGGTATCGAAAGTTACCTGTCAGTAAGTCCTTACGGACACTCTTACTTTACTGCCACGATGGCAAGAGGTCGGTATTGCTAGACCCTTTATCAGCCCCTCTTGTTCAAGTGTTAGTAAACTGGACTTTGCATCTGTACTTAGCCGGATGAGCATAAGAACGGAATTCCTAAGTGTCTATTTAGCTAAGCATACTTGGCCTGGCTTTTTAGTTCTCTTTTGCTCTGTCTTGCACTAGCTTGACAAGAACCCTCGTGTATTAAGATTGGTCCCTTAATATCGTTACATGATAGCTTACCGTGTCTGCCAAACACCCTCGCTATCATGCCCTTTGTGTTGGTCTCATTTCGGTCCCAAATGCTATTTATGGAAAGTATCTAGATTTGCTCATTTGGCATATCTATAGAATGTAGAGATTAACTTGAACATAATAGTGTTCGTCCCATGTCCAAATTCACAATCTAGGGACATTCCATATTTAGTAAGTTTCGAGGTTGTCCAAGAGACTAACTCCTAGTACTAAGGGAGGCTTGGGGTGAAAGCCCAAAGCGTGTGTTCCTCAAGGGGGGGGGCTGTGGGGTTCCAAATGTATAGTAGGGATAGTGGGTAGGTCGGGCATGGCCGACCAACCTGAGGCATAGTCTAGCTCCCGCTTGCGTGCCTATCCTTATTCTAAGTCCAACTTGGGTCTAAGCTCAAGTTCCATTCCATGCTAGCTGGTGGAGTACCCATGTCCTTGCGTTAGACCACCAGTATGCCGAAATAGCGCCAGACTTTGTTTGGCTCTGTTTTGCGTGCTAGTCCTGGCATTGGGATGTTGGTTGCTCTAGGACTGTTCTAAGTCGCTCCGGGCTCCTGTCCCTTTGCTCCTTAGGCTTTATGCTCAGGAGTTGCTCCGTGGTTCGGTTCCATCACTCCTTAGCTCCACGCTTGGGAGTTTGGCACCGTTCCTTCGTTCAGTGGCTCAAGGCCCTAAACCTCGGGTTCCACACCACGTTCCTTTGGACACGTGGCATCTATCACGTGGCACAAAGAGGGTTTAGGTTCCGCTTCGTGGTGTTATCCTATGGTAAATCACGTGCGCTACAATTATTCAATATCCAAGGTTGACAAATGTTAAAGACAGAGTAGGTCCATTTATCTTAAGTGGATAAAGCCAAAAGAATTTCTGCATAGCTAACAATAGGCATATTGAGGCCCATAAGTAACAATATTAATCTTGGTGTGGGAGATTACAAAGTGATTATATTCAAATTGAAAAACCACTCCCTAAACTATGGAGTAGGTTTATCCTTAAAAATATTTGCTAAGGCATAGTAGAAAGTGCAAAGTTACCTTTTTAGCTTGGAAGAGAATAACATAAAGAAAGGTATAAAACTAAGAGCAAATAGTAAAAGGATGAAACCAAATTATAGGAATCAAAGGGTATAGCTAATGGTGGTTATGTAAGTTAGGAGTGGAGAATCAAGAAAGTGCTTCAAAGTGTTACTACTGACAACTGTAGTGTTATAAAGAGTATAAAGTATGGAATTGTCCATATTAGATCATATGGTAGTTAGTAAACTTGTGAAAGGAAAGGCTTTAACAAACTAAGGGTAGAGTCCTTTTAATGTTCCCAAAAACAATTCTAAGTAGGTTAGTACATAGAAAGATAAGTATAAATGATTCATAGGAATGCATGAAATTAGAGTGGTGTAGGAAGAGCGTAGTCTTGAAACTTGCCATGAGATAAGGCTATCAAGGTTAGGAAAATAGTTTCCGAATGTTCAAAAAGATGGCTTTGAATAAAAATTAATATTTGAGGACTTTTATGCTTATATATAGAACTATATTACATTGAATAAGTGATTTGCTAAGATCACTTATTGGGGGATGCTGGTAGACCTAATTCCTATTGGTAGATATATTAATATATCAACATGAGATCACTAAGTGATCCTATATTTAACAAGGATAAATTCCTTTCACTCAAAGTGTTGATTTGAACTATTTAGTAATGGTGTGACTTGATCAAAGTAACAAAATGGAAAGGACATCTAAGTGAAATAAACTGTGATAATATAAAAGAAAGTAGAATATAAAGAATGACTCATGGGAGAGTTGCAAGGTTGGGCCATTGATAGAGGCTATAGTGAACAATGTTGAGGAGACTTGCTAGGGGTGAACACTCTTGGATTTAGCAAAGTAGAGCATTTACTATAAAATTGAAAGAATACCTTAAAGATAAAAATAGTGATCCTACATTACTTGGTGCAACAATCAAAGGATAAAAGAAAAAAACTAGTGGCTGAGAATGGGCTTCAAAAACTATTGAAAAGAATCTAAATGACAAGTTAAGCGAGGAACCAACATGTGATGGATGCCAACAGATTATAGTAAATGAAATATGTTTCCAAGGATGGAAATTCCTAAATACTCTAATTTGGGAAAAATGAAAGCTCCAAGAGATGGAGTAGCAAAATGATATAGCCATAGAAAACCCTAGCACAAATTATAAATGAATGGAACTTAATGCCTAGAGCAACATGAAATAATAAAGGGGATAAGAATGGCCTCCAGTAAAGAACTTTCTAAGATGAGGAAGTGATATTTCCACAATATATGCAATGCAAAATTTCATATACATTTGTATATGGTTGCACTAACATATGTGATGTATCCTTGAAAAAAACTTTGTCTAATAATTTTCTTGATTTCTTAAAGTAGAAAGGTTAATAGTCTTTTATAGATTCAATTGACTTTATTTTATGTGTGTTGTATTTCTTCTCTTTAGCAAATATACTTTTGATATAAATAGATATTGGAAATCCAAGAAAACTCAAGGATGAGTGTCCATATGTAAAGCTCTATCTTATTTTGTTTTTCTACAAATTTTTCACAATGGATGATGATTCTTGAATCAATGGATGATGATTCTTGAATATATTGATGTGTGGTTTTTTTTTTTTTATTGTTGTAGATTAAGTTGAAGATTCTTTCTTGAATCTTAAGAGGGAGTTCCTTGAGTGCCCTCATGAGTCTTTTTGTATCCTGCATTCAAAGACAACGAATATCATAGTTGTAATTTCTTCAATTCTCGCATCTTTTTCTTCTAATTTTATTGTGTTGTTGTCCTTTGTAATCTTGTACTTCTTAAGTTTTTTGTTGTAAAGCTTTGATAATTTTTTAAACTTCTCTTGGAATTATCTTGATGATGAATGTGGATTAGTTTTGTAGTCTAGTCACGGGGATTTCGGTGATGAATTAGATTAGTGTTATTGCATTAATATCAATATGTTAGATTTGTTTGTAAACTTGAGAGTTAGTATCTTTTACATCGATCTGAGTGACAGTAATTGGAATTTTGGTGCTTTGAATCAGATCTTCAGGTTAAGCTCTTCAAATTTATATATAAGCTTAAATTCGAGGTTGTTTTCATATTTGTAAATATGATGGTTATCTTGGAATTTGTATTTTTATTTATTGTGGTTGAGCCCTCAAGTGTGATAGAACTCTCAGATGTGGTGGAAGATAAAGTTAGGATTTTTCATTTATAATAGGTTTTCTAGCCTTAAGATTTCTTGTTGATGTTAATTCATGGCATAGTCTCTAGTCTCTAGTTTCATTTATATGTATTGCTATATTTCGATGTGTGTAGTCATGAACTTGAGTAAGTGTTGTTGGACGTTGTAGTAATTGAAGTAATATCATTGCATTTTCTTGAGTGTCAAGATCTTTATCCTACAATAAGTTGATAAATTTACAACCTTATGTAAGCTCTTGGATTTGGATTTCCTAGGAAATCACTTGTACTATTTAAATTATAAGACGTTTAACCCCAAGTATCCCAAGATCTTTAACCAATTAAGGGTGCACTTTTATTCATGGGCTTTATGGATCGTCTCTTAAATCGTTCTTTTTAGTTACTTACCATTCACCATGCTTCCCTACAAGTTTATGTTTTCGTGAATGGAAGCTAAGAGCCACAACTTCATTCTCTTGACACTATACTCCTCGGGTTGAGCCCAGCCAAAGCAAACTAAACCTACCAAATATCAATTAACATATGATATGATTCCTTTAGCCAACTACAGAGTTAAACTGAAGACTTTCTTTGATATCAAATGTAAACTCTTGGATTTAGGCTTCCCAGGAAGTCATTTAACCCAATACTATTTAAACTTCAATATATTTAACCCCAAGTATCTTAAAACCTTTAACTAATAGGGAGAAAGGGTGCATTTTTGTTCATGGGCCTTTTCCCTTTATATTTAAACTTCATAAATCATCTCTTAAATCATTTCTTTTGGTTATTTACACCCTAATCTTAGTTGTAGTTAACACTCGGAAAATTTTATTTTAAAAAACTAATATGATTAGTATAAGTTTTTCTTGTTTATGTGTTCTTAAGAAATTAATGAAAGTGTGGAAGAAAATATAACTTGAATAAATCTAAGTCAAGCTTTAGATTCTTGCATAATTATCAAACAAAATGTAATTTTCCTTGTACATATTTTTATTCTACTTTATTTTCCTTCTTGTTGACTTTTTTGTTAGCCTTTTCTTAATCTTTAATTTTTAGAGTAGTCTTTTTTACAATACAATAACCACACTATTTCAGGGTTTAGTGTCATTTTAAAAGCTATTAAAAAGATAATTTTTATATCTTGTACATTTTTAATAAAAGGGATAATTGTGTTGTTTCATCAATCTTTTACATTTGTTGAAGTCTTTCTTCAGTGTTAAAGAAATCTTTCTTGATTTTGTTAAATCTTGAATGTCAAAAATTTTTTTAAAAAAATATTAAAATCTTTTTTTGACTATCAAAACCTTGAGTCTTTATCCTAAATCAATTGTAATTGCTTTAAGTTTAGAAAAGAGTTATGGAGTAGATCTTTGTCATCTCCAATCAAATTAGGTAACTCTTTTTCTATCAAAATTCTTCATGATCTTCAAGATTTCTTTATTTTCTATATTTTTTTACTTCTTTTTATTTTTCTTGAAATCTCTTACTAACAATCCATTTTGTCTTGCAATACCTCATATCCCACTATGGTTGTCAGTGAAAACTTTGTTGTTTTGTGGGCCTAAAAACCTAAGTGTGAAAGAAAGAAATAAACAAAAGATAAATTAGGAAGAGAAAAAAAGGGAAGAGTGGAGTGGACTTACTACTGTACTTGCTTGACTTGATTTTACACTCTAATTCAACTAGATATAAACAATCACACAGAAAATGAAAGAGAAGAGTGAGTTGAGTCTTTCAATCCCCAAGAAGGCCTTTGTCGAGATCGTGATCAAAGGCAAGGTTAACATCACTTGAGTACTTTAGATTTTGAGCATATAGATATGCATTGATGATAGAATGCTAGAGTACAAAAAAGATAAAGATATAGTTTGACAAACTTTCAACAAGTTTCTTCGAAGAGACTAATTCACCCCCTTAGTTAGTCCTATGTAGTGGCAACCTCCACTTCTTCCTATTCCTAAGTCTCAAGGTTCGAGTCTTGAAACTTAGGATGATGTTTCTAAATGCAAAGTTGATTTCATATGCTCCAAACTCTTTGGTGAAATAAAAAATAAAGTAGTAGACTTGCAAAGGAGATTGGATAGTAGAAGTTGCAAGACGAGCCTCTAGATGTAATCCAATGCCTAGTAAGCTCTAAGACAGTCTTTATATGCAAGTTGATGAATCCTCTCAAAACATTATATAGATCCAGGTGTTAATCATTCAAAAGTCTTTTTATGTTTTATAGGTTAGCTGGAATGTCCATCCTAGGATCACTGAGGATCTCAAAGAACCATAATTCATTCCATTGCTCTAGTTTCTCAAGTTGCTTACTTTTGCTCCATGATAATGTGCTGCTGGCATGGTTTAGCTTTATGTTTTCTAGCAGAATTTCATGAGTGGGATGGAGCTAGTGCTCTTTTTGCATATAGCAATGGATTAATTATTAGAAAGGAAAAAAATGAAAGTGACAATAGAAAAAAACTTGGAGCAGGAAGGAGATTGGTAGACCACTATAAGGACCAAGTTCACTTATTTGTTAGATTTTGTATATGATATCAATGAAAGCTACTTGAGTTTCATATGGAACCTTGAGCCAAATGGGACCTATAACTATCAAGATGTGTCCACTTTCTCATGATTTAGAAAAATCACTATATTAGTGCTGCTAAATAACTAGAGAGCCACTAGTGCTGCTAAATAACTACAGAGCCACTTATAGCATCCTCAGGGGAGTTTTATTTTTACCCATGGTAATATAATAACAATTTATAATAACCAAAAGGGGCCATCACCAACGAGGCTGATTGACAGCACACTGGGAGAAACCGATCCCATCCCATGACACCACCAAAAAAAGCCAGATAACTGGTTTCAGAAATAATTTGCAGCATGTACTATTAGGTCCAGTATTTGATCAGGTAAATGTGATTTTGGTGGCTTTTTATATGGTGTTCGGAGTAGTTTTTAAGTTTGATGAGTAAATCTACTTTCTGCACGGTGTGGGTTCAAGTGGTTTCTATCATAATTTGAAATTATGTTTATTGTATGTGGGTTGTAATAAGTTTTCAGGGCAAAACCGTTCCTTCAATTCACTTGTCTTGGTCAGCGTCACTGGAATCTAAACACTTTGATCCCCACTTCTTCAACATGAGACTCAATGGCTTCTGAGATGGTCTTGGAGATAGCTTCTGAAACAGGTTTTGGGATGGTGGTCTGCAACAATCACAAAAAGGCCATTTAGTCATCATTTACAAAAACAAATGGCCAAGATGTAGATCTTACATGATCCAACTTTCTTAATTTTAGCAGGTTTACACGATCGTCTTCATGGAAACTTGCTTCAGTCAAATTCCCAGGCCTGGCATGAGGCTAGCTTTGTAGTCTGCGTAATCAAGAAATAACTCAATCAAGTGATTTATTATTTCCTTTGGTAAATAGAAAGATGTGTTTCTTTGATGAACGAGGTTGACAAGGTTGATGAACACTGAGTGATTTACACTTAGAAAATGCCTGGGAAGATTATTGTCATTATTGTTTGAAACAAACATTACTATAATGTTGTGTAATTTGAATATTGTGCTCATGAATAATAAATTAATTTTAAGAAAATTCAAAACAGTATGAAAAATGAAAGTACAAGTGATTATGGTGATCTCCTTTTGGGAATGCCAGATTGCAAAATGATATTATTGGTAAAAGGTATGAAAGCAGAGGCAGAAGTATGATGCACTGTGCTGTTGCCCAATGAACAAAATCAATGAAAACAATGTGCTAAAGAGCAATTGCACACCAAGACTTAAGTTCAACTTAAGTAACTTAAGTTGCATTGACACCGAGACTTTAAAAACTAGGATATTTTCACTGGAATGACATAGTCAAGGTAAAGAATTGGGAGTCTTGAATATATACACTACAACAAAGACAAAGTCTGGAAAACAAGCGCTTGCTATGCCAGGTCAGGACAATTAAAACATGGATTGTATTGTGACCTGTCTTACCGCTCAAGTCTAGTTCACTTGATCCCTTGGTCGTAACTAGCAGCTGCTTCTTGCAAGCAAACAGGTTCTCAACCTTCGACTGCGTCTCCTCTTAGACAAAGCTTCCAGGCCCCGATGTTCTTCCATGCATCTTGGAAAGCTGCAATCTTTGCAATGGGTTTTCTAGAGCTGTGGATCTGACGCAAAAGCTTGAGCTTGCAAGCTAGATTGTTAAGCCCCAAGACAAACACACAGTCTAGGTGCTCGATTCACCACCCAACCGTGATCACCGAACGATCCCCCTGAGTCGTCATCTCAATCCCTGAACCTAAAATTTTGTACCAACCCCTCTATTTAACACACTCTGGCTTGCAAGCTAGATTGTTAAGCCCCAAGACAAACACACAGTCTAGGTGCTCGATTCACCACCCAACCGTGATCACCGAACGATCCCCCTGAGTCGTCATCTCAATCCCTGAACCTAAAATTTTGTACCAACCCCTCTATTTAACACAGCTTAACGTGGGTTAACATGATGTTAACCCTAGGGTTTAACATTCCTCCACACGATGATCTCCAGGATCTTATCGCCACACGATGTTCGTTTTGCCACACAAAACTTAACCGCCTCACGGTGAATACCTTCGTGAAGGTATACGAGCTTGTTTTGATCATCGGGGAGTATCTTCAGGGTCGGACGCTGAGACAGAGCCACACTCCATCTCCTGAGGTTTTGAGCCAAGCTCAACCTCATTGTTATTGTCAGTAGCTTGTTCGAGAGATGGAACCAACATCGCCTGACGAAGCAGCACTTGCCTCAGCTGACTGACGTGGAAAACTGGATGCACACGAGATCCACGTGGCAAAATCAACTCATAAGCAACAGAGTTGATCCTCTTCGAAATCTCATGAGGACCTGCAAAACGGGGTGAAAGTTTATCACATTTACCTGTACTTAGAGAAGAAGTTGCCCTCGTATCGTTGATTGAGAAGATCACTCGCACATAGACTTTATCTCCCACATGAAATTCCTTAAATGTCCGATGTTCATTAGCATCCTTCATTGCTCGATCTTGAGCCTTCAATAAGTTCTGCCGACACACGGTAAGAATTTCTTGCATCTCAGCCACCAAACTTCCAGTATGAACATCAACGAACTCACGTCCAATGTCAATAGGCATTCTCGGATGCCTAGAGAACATAGCATAGAAAGGACTAACCTTAGAACTGTTGTGTACATTGTTGTTGTAGGCAAACTCCGCTAACGGCAAAGACTTATCCCACTGGCTTTGTTTGTTGCCCACAGTACACTGTAACATATCCTCCAACACTTGGTTGACTTTCTCAGTCTGACCATCAGTTTGAGGATGATCACCACTGCTCATCTTCAACTGAGTTCCAATGCCTTTAGAGAAATTCGTCCAGAACACACTGATGGATATGGAATCTCGACCACTCATGACATCCTTAGGCATACCGAACAAAGGATAAACTCGTTCAATGTAGAGCTGAGCCAAATCCTTCTTACGAACCAACAAAACTGGTGCTCCATAAAGAGACTTACTCGGCCAGATAAAACCAAGTGCAAGAAGCTCTTCGACCTGCCGTTTAACCTCCAAGAGCTCACACACGAGCTCGACTAACGACTCTGCTTCGCTCGATCCCTTAGCCTCCAGCAAAAGGAATGCCTTCTGCAGCCAACTCATGGCCTCAGCAGCAGTCTTAATCCAGAGAACTCAGGAACCTTCAGCTTCTCAAGGTTACAAGAACCATGCGACCTACGCTGACTTCTAGGGCTTTCTTTAAAGGCCTGCCACTCGCTCACCAGATCATCCATGTTCTGATGGATAACCTTGAACTCATGCACGATATCACTCGGGGTTAGGGCATGCACCTCCTCCTCAGGAACGGCATAGTCCATGTAATCAGCATCACCCTCACAGTCACTCAACTGAACACAATCCTCCTCATGCTCAGCCGAACGATACCTCGCCACCATTGAGCTTCAACTGCAAAAACAAAAACTGCTTACCTTTTTGGAGAAAAGCTTTTTGTGCTGCAGGTCGTCTCTGATACCACTGTTAAGCCCCAAGACAAACATACAGTCTACCACCCAACTGTGATCGCCGAACGATCCCCCCGAGTACCGTCTCTAGCACCGTCGTCCTCTCAATCCCTGAACCTAAAATTTTGTAAAAGCTTACCATTTTCGCTCGAGCAATCACCCTACTAAGGGACTAACCCCTCTATTTAACACCTTAACGTGGGTTAACATGATGCTAACCCTAGGGCTTAACATAGAGCAAGTTAGGGGAAGACAGAAAAAAACTGACTTTGCCCTTGGAAGCGCAAGAAAGGGCACTGCTTCCTGCCTTGCCTTGCTTGTTCCTGCCCTAATCACTTTTGCATCTAAGCCCTTGATCTCTCATCTCCAAATCAGTTCAACAAACAACTTGCATTTGCAGAAACACCATACTCAAGCTTGAACATTGAGGCCTGCATTTTGAAGCAAACCAGAACCAGTCAGTCAATTGACTCACCATAATCTAGAAACGCCCGATTTCCAGCTCTTGGCTCCAGTGCATCTGCTGCTGCTTCGAGCTGAGATCCAGGGAGATAAGATTGGAAAGCTCGTCAAGAACCCACAAAATGAACATTCTGTCAAAATCTTCGACAATATCTTGGAATGTTCCAAAAACAAAAGTTTAGAAATGACATCACAAATCAGTTATTTAGAAGTGGAGAATGAGGACTTGATCTGGAACGACTATTGCCATCCTGGCGACCTTGTAGTACCTGTGCTTCTTGACAAGCAGAGGAACTGGATGTGCACATTCTATGCAAGAAGCGGCAAGGGCAAGACAAGCCCTTGAAGCCCTTGCTTTTAAAACTTGCCCTTGAAGCTTGCCCTTGCCTTGAAGCTTGCCCCTGCCCTTGACCTTCTGGTAAGGCAAGGGCAAGCTTGCTCTTGCAAACCAAGACCAAGGCTTTGCCCTTGCATCCAAGCCCTTGCCCGAGTAAAATATGCTCAAAATAGTATATAGTATAGATATGGTTTAATAAGAACCATTGGATCAGCAAATCACAACCGTCTGCATTCTCAAAATGCTTCCACTAATCAGGACTTCATCCTGACAAAAAACTTAGGCAAAGGAAAAAACTTAACATAATTCCACACCAGTAAGTTGAGCTTAAATTCCAGCTTAAGATTTTTTCTTTAAGTACTGTTCAGAATTTTCTCTAAGTCTCCGAAGTTTAGGAAATTAAGGAAATCAGGCCTCCCTGATCCTTGAATCTGTGAACTGCTGTTACAACTATTCTTACACAGTAATTTGGGAAGCTCCAAACTCCACCCAAACTATTTCTCTCCCTATACTGGAATAGTCAGGACTCCCCAAAAATGTATTTCAGAGTCAAATTTGTCAAGGCACCAGCTCTGTCCGAAGACTAAGCTGTAGCACCTCTGGCCCAGGGGTGAGTGGAGAGTATGACCACTCTGCTAGAAATCACCCACAGCAGCCCCTCAAACACATCTTCCCTAAATCCCAGTTCAAATGCCTTTTGAAAGAAGGTACCCCTCCCTCTTTCTTGCAGACCACACAGTCAAGGCTCCCACATTTTTGCTACGTAAGTTGAGAAAGGGTTAGAGAAGGAGAGTCTAAGTTGATTGTTGTGCTGGGAGTCCCAGAAGTGCCAGGATCTGACTCCAACACTCATGATAAGAGGAATCTTGGGCCTGGTTAGTTGTTGATCAAGAGGAGACTCTTAACAACTTCTCTCTAACATATCTAACTCCTCATAACTCAGCTTGAGGTGCCATCGACTCCGTTAGACTTAGCTTTTTGAGGGCTTTGTCAGTCTGATGTACACAACTGCACAACAGGCATACAACATCTAAATGGTGGCATCAAAAAGTGTGAAAAAGATCTTCAAAATGCCATCAGTTCCGCAGCATGCTTCCAGGGATATGTTAAGAACAATCCCTTGGGCCAATGAATTGTGAAACCTCAAAACTGCAAGATACGAAATTTCTGCAATGATGAGTTTCTTAGGACTGTTACATGGAGGACTGGAAACTGACTGGAGGCATACACATCTAATATTCACCTTGAGCCACGGCTGCAAGAATTGTGGTGGGACAGCGTGCTTGCAACACTGCCACCACTGTCCTGTAAAGGCAAATTTACCTTTTAAGTGACCTTATATCCTTAAGCATATCATCTAAATTAAACTGAAGTAGAAATTTTAAACTAAGCTCCAAACTGGACTAAACTCAACGAATTGGCTAGGGTTCATGAGTGCGTGAATGAAATGGAATGCAATGCGGGGCGTTATGATCCTGTGCAGTGCACAGGCCAGAATGTAAGTGGAAGAATCTATCTTTCTTGTCAGCCGCTGTTTCTGATTCTTTCATAGTGTGATTACAGCTCAACGAGCTTAAGTGCTTGGAGGAGGGTAATGCTGCTCTTCTTCTTTCAATCAGCGGTAAGACCTCAAGCTCTCGAACAGATTCCGGGTCCTGGGGATCATCCAAGGACGCTGGGAAGATCAGCGTCCGCGGGTTGCTGGATGCGGTGAAGGAATGCAGTCACACGAGGGATTTGAAAAGAGGGCAACAGCTTCATGCTAAGGCGGTTGAACAAGGCTTAGCCTCCAATACGTATTTGTGCAGCGGCTTGATCAAAATGTACTCAAAGTGTAGAAGCGTTGCTGAGGCTCGGAAGATTTTCGACGGGATTTCCTCTCCCGATACGGTCTGTTGGAACTGCATCATTCTGGGATATGTCGACAATGGAAAGAGCGAGTTGGCTCTGGAGATTTTCGATCGTATGGGAAAATTCTGCCGCTCGGGATGCTAGGACTTATGTTCAGCTTGCGCTTCTTTAGCAGCAGAAGCTCAAGGTGGTGACTGCAGCAGATGGTTTGACAAGGGAAAAATCATTCATGCGCAGGCTTTGAAGAGGAGATGTTTCGATTCTTTCGTTGGAAACACTTTGACTGCGTTGCGGATGCGAGAACTCTAGTTGCAGCACTGACGGGCTGTGCTGCTTTGGCTGTTGAACAGAGAGGAAACTCCAGGAGATGGTTGGAAAAGGGAGAAGAAATCTATCGGCAAGCACTGGAAAAGAACTGCTCCGACAACTCCTTCGTGCAGAATGCGCTGATTGAACTTTACGCGAGGTGCGGCTCCATGGTGAAGGCTAGAAGTGTTTTTGAGAGGATGAGAAGGCCTGATGCGGTTTCATGGACGATTCTTCTGCAAGGTTACGTTGACAACAGCGAGAGTGCGCTCGCTCTGAGGCTTTTTGACGGTATGAGTTCGACAATCCCCAACGCTAGAACTTTCGTTGCTGCACCGACTGCTTGCACTTCGTTAGCAGCGAGCGCTGTGGGAAGCTGCAACTGGCTGAGAAGAGGAAAGTCGATTCATTCCCGGGCGGTGACAAGCAGCTGCTGCGACAACATTTTCGTCCAGAACACGCTGGTGGATATGTATGCCAAGCTTGGCGAAATGCAGCAGGCCCGTGACGTCTTCGACAAGATGAGCAGCCGCAGCGTGGTTTCCTGGACTGCTCTGATGCAAGGATACGTTGATAACGGGAAGAGCGAAGTCGCACTGAAACTGTTCGAAGGCATGGCCGAAGAAGCTGAAGCTCCTCCGGCTGCTAGAACTTTCGTCACTGCAATCACAGCCTGCACTGCTTTGGCAGCCGAGCAGAAACGCTTGAATCACTGGTTAGAGAAAGGCAAGCGGATTCATCTTCAGGCGGTGAGGAACAGATGCTGGGACGTTTACGTGGAGACTGCAGTGGTGAATCTCCTCGCCAAGTGCGGCAGTATGGCGGAAGCTCAAGAAGTTTTTGACAAGATGGTGAAGCGGAACGTTGTTTCATGGACGTGCTTGGTACAGGGATATGTTGACAACGGGAAGAACAAACGAGCTCCGGAGGTGGTGTGTGAGATGGATCTGAACGGGGTGACAATGAACTCTGCGACATTTGTAGCTGCACTCACGGCCTGTGGGAGTTTGATGGCTGCTGGTGAAAGAAAAGCGGAGCAAGAACAATGGATTTCACTTCAACACGCACCTTGATTCATGTATGGCTGTATATATATACAACTTCAATCAAATCGGAAATCACCAGAGATCTGATCACGATTCAGACTGTTTCTGATATGAATTGTCTTGCTTGTCGTGTTCATCATTATTCCTACACTCCCCCTTCAAGTTGAGGGTGCTTGCAACTCCAAGTTGATTCCTCAGCTTGATGAATGTGAACTCTGAAAGTGGCTTGGTTAGAAGGTCTGCCAACTGATACTGTGAAGGAATGCATTCCAGGTGAAGATCTCCAGCTGCTACATGTTCGTGAATGAAGTGATGCTGCACATCTATATGTTTTGTACAAGCATGAAACACAGGATCCTTTGACATGGCAATTGCACTTCTGCTGTCGCAATGCAGAATGGTCGCATTTGATTGCTGTTGTTGAGTTCTCCAAGTAATCGACGAAGCCAGATGATCTCCCTTACTGCTGTACTGGCAGCTACATACTCTGCTTCTGCACTGGAAATGTACTGGCAGCTACATACTCTGCTTCTGCACTGGAAAGAGCAACTGTTGTTTGCTTCTTGCTTCCCCATGAAACCGGAGCACCAGCAATTATGCAGCAAATTCTGAAGGTTGAATGTCGTGTATCCAAGTTGCCAGCCCAATCTGCATTGCAATAAGCTTGAAGAACAAGTTTGGACTAACCTGAGCATTTGTAAACCAATCCATGAGCAGCCGTTCCTTTCAAATACCTCAAAACTCTCTTCGCCATCTGCCAATGATAACAACTTGGAGATTGCATGTATCGGCTGAGGAGACCAATAGCAAAGGAGATGTCGGGGCGTGTCATGTTGGCAAGATAGAGTAGTCCTCCAACAAGCGATCGGTAGACCAAGGGCTGATCAAATAAATCATCCATCTTGCTTGTAAACTTGATGTCGGTGATGACTGGTGTAGCCACGGATTTGCAACTTGTCATGTTGAACTGGTTGAGAAGCTTCTTCATGTATTGGTGCTGTGTGAGGATGATTGTCCTGTCTGCTTCATCCCTGTCAACTTCCATCCTAACAGCTGCCACACAGCTCCTAAGTCCTTCATCACAAACCTGTTCATGAGTTTGATCTTCAAATCCTTCAAAACAGTGTCATTGTTGCTGACAATCAAACAGTCGTCCACATAAACTGCCATCACAACAGAGTGATCACCCTGCTGAAGAAGATATAGATTTCCATCGTTGTTCAACCTTTGCATAACAAGACCCGTAAGAAAAGAATCCAAACATTCATACCACTGACGGGAAGCCTACTTAAGGCCATAAAGAGCCTTGTGAAGCTTGCAGACGAGTTCAAAGCGCCGTGATCCAAAAAGCTCAAAGCCTGGGGGTTGCCGCATAAATATCTCCTCCTTCAAGTTCCCATTAAGGAAGGCTGTTTCATGCTTGTTTGCTTCACAATTGGTGAGAATGTCTCATCAAAATCCACTCCAAGAACTTGTGAATATCCTTGAGCAACAAGTCACACTGAACTGATCCATTAGGATTTTTGTGAAGCTTGAACACCCAACGTGATCTGACAACTTCAAGTCCTTCAGGAGCTTCCACCAATGGTTCTCATCAAGAGAATTCAACTCATCTTGCATTGTTGAAATCCACTTATTTGCATCAGGAGCTTGAATCGCCTACTTAAAGTTGACTGGTTCAGAAGTTATTTTTGTTGCTGCAAAAGACCACTGCTTGGTATGAGGTGCTCTGCTTGATCGTCCAAATGATGTCCACCCATAGTTCTCCACATTGAATGGTAGATCACGTGTGAGCCTATCAACTTCTCCAGTTTGTGCATGATGAGCAGCATCACCCTATTCTTCAGGAAGAAAAGATCTAGAAACTGGTGTTAGATGATCGTCTATCGAAGGAGATGAGGGATAGATGATTGTTAGATCATCGTCATCTTCATCAACGTCTTCAACACCATCCCAACTCCATTTCACGTTTTGATTTGAGCTTCCTTCTTCTTGAACGCAATCTTTATAGAGTGTTCCTTCATCAAAACGAACGTCAGTGCTTACAAAAATTTGATGATTACCAGGCTGGTACAAGCAATATCCTTTTGAATTGGAGTTGTATCCAACAAGAAAGGCCAACTTGCTTCTACTCTCCAATTTACCGAGATGCTCATCAACCCTTTTTGCAAAGCTTAAACAACCAAAACACCTGAGATGCACCACCGATTGTCTTTGACCAGTCTAAAGCTCTTCTGGGATCTTGTTGGGATTGCGAGAATGAAGGAGGAGGTTTTGAACGTGCATGTAAATGACTAAATTTTCCATTTTACTTTAGTCACTTAACCACACCTCCGACCACTTGGAGGAGTCTCATTCACAACCTCCATAAGTCCCAGTTAGGACTTGGGGCTTGCTAGCCCCGAGAATGGCATCCCTGCCACTCAACCTTTGCACTTGGTCCAAGTGCTCCACTTGTTTGATCCCATGACCGACACCCCAAGGTACCACCAACATACCAACCCGTTACGCTAGGCCATGCCCATTCACCTTGGTCACACTGGTGGTCTAACGCCACCTGCATCATAATCCCGTCTCTCAAAGACTGGGCCATCCATCCATGAGTGATCATCCCAGATCCACTCCTTAGCATCCCTAGGATGCCCGCAGATATGGGGAATAGCCTTCCCCAACATCTCTTTTCCAGTCCTACCAAGTCCCTTTTCATCCATGGCCGTGTCCGCCAACACTGCCACTGGATCGAGGCCCGCAGGCCCGACCACTAAGTCCCACTATCCTTTGGGGCTTCCTCACCATGTGACCGCATCCCTGGTCACTGCATTAGAGGCCTACTCCTCTTTCCTTTCACCATTTGGGACTTTGGGACAACATTTCGGAACACCATGGCCTTACGCAAGCCTCATGGGTACTCTCCCTGCCTTTCGCCTTTAGGTGCTCTAGCCATGGGCTTAGAACGAGGTTCCATTGAGCCACAACAGGTATCCAAGTAGGTAGTGCCACCCCCACTTGGACTGGGAGCATCGGCCAGTCGATCTCCCGGGGGAACTAGAGCCGGCTCTTGAACACTTCACCAAGCTACCCCGCTTGTCGGTCCGTGTTCACTCTAGTTTTGGACTTCCCAATGGGCAGCTCATCACCCAACACTGGGTCTGGCCTTCCTGGGCCAAACTGGCCTTTCCTGGCCAAACTGGCTCCACTGCAGTCCTCCCCCTACTATACTTTTGGAGCTCACCAAACCCCCCAGGGTCTGGGAGACGAACGCTTTGGGCTTTCACCCTCTCAGACTTGAACTCGGACTCGGACTCGGACTCGGACTTGGACTCGGACTCGGACTCGGACTCGGACTCGGGCTCGGGCTCGGTCTCGGCCTCGTCCTTGGTCTTGGTCTCGGTCCCGATCTCGGTCTCGGTCTTGGTCCCGGTCTCGGTCTCGGTCTCGACTTCGGACTCCATCTCAGGTCCATCTTGGACTCCATTTTGGGTCCATCTTGGGTCCACCTCGGACTCCACCTCGGACTCCATCTCGGACTCCATCTCGGGTCCATCTCGGACTCCATCTTGGGTCCATTTCGGACTCCATCTCGGACTCCACTTCGGACTCCAACTCGGGTCCATCTTGGACTCCACTTTGGACTCCACCTCGGACTCCATCTCGGACTCCATCTCGGGTCCATCTCGGACTCTATCTTGGGTCCATCTTGGACTCCATCTTGGGTCCATCTCGGACTCCATCTTGGACTCCACTTCGGACTCCATCTCGGGTCCATCTCGGACTCCATCTCGGGTCCATCTCGGACTCCATCTCGGGTCCATCTCGGACTCCATCTCGGACTCCATCTCGGAGTCATCTCAGACTCCATCTCGGACTCCATCTCGGACTCCATTTCGGGTCCATCTCGGGTCCACCTTGGACTCCACCTCGGACTCCACCTCATACTCCATCTCGGACTCCATCTCGGGTCCATCTCGGACTCCATCTTGGGTCCATTTCGGACTCCATCTCGGACTCCACTTCGGACTCCAACTCGGGTCCATCTTGGACTCCACTTCGGACTCCACCTCGGACTCCATCTCGGGTCCATCTCGGACTCCATCTCGGACTCCATCTCGGACTCCATTTCGGGTCCATCTCGGGTCCACCTTGGACTCCACCTCGGACTCCACCTCGGACTCCACCTCGGACTCCATCTCGGACTCCATCTCGGGTCCATCTCGGACTCCATCTCGGGTCCATCTCGGACTCCATCTTGGGTCCATTTCGGACTCCATCTCGAACTCCACTTCGGACTCCAACTCGGGTCCATTTTGGACTCCACTTCGGACTCCAGCTCGGACTCCATCTCGGGTTCCATCTCGGGTCCATCTCGGACTCCATCTTGGGTCCATCTCGGACTCCATCTCGGACTCCACTTTGGATTCCAACTCGGGTCCATCTTGGACTCCACTTTGGACTCCACTTCGGACCCCAACTCAGGTCCATCTCAGACACTTCCACATGTCATGTGTTGGTCCTTTTGGGTCCCTTTTTGGAGCCTCGCTTATGGCTCGCTTCGTGCTCGTTCCTCGAGCACTTCATTGAGAGTTCCACTCCCACTCTCGACCTTTTCAAGTCAGAGCTTTTAGTCCAAACGTGTTACGCTCGTTTGGCTTTCGCTTCGGCCACTACCACATGGCACCCTTTCGGCTCCACTTTGGGGCCTAGGGATTTTGTGTCTCACAACTCCACCACCCATAGACAAAGTTCAATGTCCTCATCAAACGGTAACCCTTTCATAAAGTAACACCCACACGTTTTACCATTTCCATCCTTGGCATCCAGCCAATATTTGTCTATGGTTTGACACCAAAGGCTCACCATGCCTTGTCCATCCTCTAAGGAGCATAGCCTCTCCTACTTAGAGGCTCATTTGACCATTTGTGGCAGTTCTCTCATTTTATTGGTTTAGTTCTCACTAAACTTGTTGGAGGCACCTTCTCCCACTACTCATTCTCGAGTGGTCTCATTTTCCATCGGTATAACCCTTGCACTTTGGAACTTTTAATTTTGACTTCTCAAAGTCAATTTCCTAGGCATCTCCGACACCTTGCATTGCACATATTGTGCAACTCCACTTCCCCATCCTAGGAAGTTCTCTACTTGAGGGCAACATCATCCTCTTTTCGATTTCATGCCACATTTTGCACTAAATTCCAGTTATCGTAATTTGTGCTAGGGCTGTCCACGGCCCTATCATTTGGCTACCTTACCGCTCCATCCCTTGGAGCTTCCCCCTTCGCCAAATCGGAGCAATTGAGAACCTATCCTTGGAAACACATTGCTTTCCAATAATCCGTTAGCATCCAACACATTAGTGTTCCTTGGCTAACTTTGCCATTTGGATCCCTTCCATTAAATTCCATGGCCCAAACTTGGCCACTAGTCCTTTGCTCCTATCCTTGATTGTTGCACCTAGCAACACAGGATCGCTACCTCCATTTTCGAAGTATCTCTTCGGTTCCATAGCAAAGACTCTTCTTTGCCAAGTCTGGAGGATGTTTGCTCTTAGTACGTCTCTTTAGCATCTTCTGCTATGGGCTCTATCCACGGCCTAACTTCGTGACCCTCCCATGGGTCTTTTATAGAGACTACTTTCCTCAGACTCACTATGCCATTGCACGGACACAACTTATTTCCCTTAGGTGCTCTTCCCACTTGATCACTTTGACCAAGCCATACCATCTTAAATAGTTCAAATCAACATTTTGAATCAGGAACTTCCTTCCTTAGCCAACCAAGGACCTTGTCCTTATTTGGCCATAAATGCTCTATTTCGTTAAAGTGGGATTTATTCAGTAAAATGGGACTAGGTACAAATTTTCAAGTATTTGAAAATGACGTGAAATTATATATTTTTTGTCCAGGGGCTAGACATATCTGGGGCATGGTGACTAGCGCGGTGACTTTGTGTCCAGACTGAGTCCATCTGGTTGTATAATAAATCTCATTGTCAAGGTGAACAAGTCGAATCTGAAGTTAAAGAAGAGCGATGGCATGTGCACACACACTATTTGTTTGTTCATTGAGCGTGTGGTGAGCTTTCCAAGATGAACGTCATTCCTATTAGCCATACATATAACTTAATGGTGAGAACATTTAGATATTATTCAATGTTATCTTTTTCTAACGAATTTAATTGTGAAGGTGTAGCAAGAGGCATTGCTAGTCTGGAGAAGTCATTTAACTCATTTGACCTTTAGTGTATTTTCATGAAACTAAATAACATTCATATTATTAAGGAATTTCTCTAGTACCTTTTTTTTACGATATAGAAGCTTGCATTTCTTTCAAAGGTGATTTAGTAAAAGGCCTGAGGGCACATGCCATTCTATTTCTCAGACCGGTATTAAGATATACTAGTGCAAAGGGAAAAAGGTATTTGGTGATCAAGTAAATGGCATGAGGGCACACGCCATTATAAGCCTAAGCGCTAGTGGACACCTCCTTTTTGGTACTCTCAGCGGTACTATCATCCTTCTCCAGGTCAGTTGTTTTGTTTTGGATTGTTGTCTCTGACGTTACTGGGGCGTTCTCGATAGTTGTTAATGTTGCCGTTTGTTCAGAAAAATGATCACCTGGAGTATAGTACGGGGAGTTTGGAAGACTTATATATTCTACATCTTCACCTATCTCCTTCTCCGTCTCCTTTTCTGCCTCACTTACAGATTTTGTGCTTGCCATGAGAACACTCTTCACCCTAAAATATGGAGTTTGTTGTGTTATAAAAGGAAACCAACACACACGCTGCAAGGGAATGATGGTACATAAAGCACGTAAGCCCACAATATGGGTTTATGTGCCATTAATATGGGCCACACGCCATATTATTAGATTTATGCACGTGTGATTGGTAAATGCATATGTCACATCATCTTTGTTTTACCTCACACACTATATCAGGCCTAATGAACCATATCACATGTGTGCACATGCTATATATATGGAGAAGTATTATGCAAGGATAGAAAAATTCAATGCATGATTGTGGAGAGCAATGGCATGAAGCCACATGCTAAATAACATTTTAGAGAAAGAATTAAAATAAAAACATGCAAACAGTACTGAGTGGGCCAAGACTTAGAAGTGCACAATTGAATGAGGTATTTCTAATAAATATTTCACTCACCTCATATAGGAATGGCTACCACTCTCAAATGGCGTATCGCCTCATGCCATCACCTCACAATTTGTTATAACAATCCGATGAATTCATATTCGGCTTGTTCACCTTGAACTTTAAGTAAAATTTGCTAGAACAACTAAGAATTTATACTTGTTATTTGTATCATCTCACCTAGGAATGGCGTAAGGCCACATGCCATCATGCCTCCTCTGATTCAGATTCGGATTGTTCACCTTGAAATAAAATACATTAGAAACTTAGTAAAGGAATATTAATGAATCTCACCTTGAACCCGGGTTATGAATGCTCTTGCTGCATCTCTTGCATGGTCTGGCAAGGTGATGGTGGCACTCTGCTTCCGCATCCAACCATGCACAACATTATCCACCGATATGCTCATGCTGGGATCCCTTGGATTCAGCACCCATCTCTTTTCTAGGCAATCCTTCGTATATCCGGAACTTGGCTTGAACCACTCCACAGTTACATTGAAGGAGTTAGTTTCCGCGTCCTCCTTTGCATCAGTGATGCAGCGCCCCACCCATATCATTTGTTTTTTATTACTGGGTCTGACAAGCACGACCATTCCTTTGCAGACCTGTACTGGATTGAATGCTGAATCCGGCTTCTTGTTCCTCGGCCCACAATAGTGATCCTCAACATCGTTATCTGTCACTGCATTTCCAGAGGACATTGTTCCGCTAATATCTGGTGCTCTGGGTTCTGGCCAAAAGGACTCTTCCAATTCTTCATATACAACCGGCCCATTTTAGATAGCAGATATAATCTTCTCCCAGTATTTGATCAAAGGCTTGCACCTCTGAAAATAGGATTCTCCACCAAACACCAACCCCCTCTTCCAAAAGGCAATATGCTGTCTAATCCCGGCCACTATACTTTCCTGGTCTTTGAGTCCATCCGGGTGCATCGGCCGTGGGGAACCCTGAGGAATCATAGGTTCCCCAGTTATGGGATCTCTCTTGAAGAGTTCAATGCCGTCCATTGGCAGCCACACTGTGTCCCATTCTCTCATCTTGTACTTCATCACTAGAGCACCGTCACGCATGCTGAAATGAAACTGAAGAGGCTTGGAGTGGCCAATCAGCATTTCGGATCCATCCCTGATGTAGCCTCTTACAAACCCCTTAAAGTCTGGAACCTCTGTCACAAGTGCAGCTTCAACAGTGCCTTTGATGCAATTTTGGAATTCATCGTAGAGTTGTGGGAGGGTGAGGACATTGAATCGCCAGAGGGACTCTGCCAGGTGACTGAACATGGCATCGACGTCTTCATGAGTGTGCCCAACCATGAGAAAGCCAAGTACGTGAAGACGTACATGTTTTTGTTCTCACTGCCAGCATTGTCTGTTTGGAGCAGAAGATGGGGTGGAAGGCCACATCAGCCGCAAGAACTTCCTTGAGATTCTGCTTCGTTTGGATGAGGCTGTGCATTCACTGGGCCACCAGCCTCGTCGGAATGGCATGAGGCCTCACGTGATAACCCTACAATCTGACGGCCAACATATTCACTGGGATGGCATGGGGCCCCACGCGATACTGCAAGCCTTTGCTCCTCCTCCAGCTGAACCCTGTATGGGGTTCGATCGACAAGGGCCTTATGCAAGGGTTGGCCGTTCAACTCAGTCTGCGCACTTTGCAGAGACCTTAAGTGTTTTGCTAGGGACGCAATCATCATGTTTGCACCCCCGCCACCCCATAGAGGTACAAAGAAGTTCCCATAGTTCTAGGCACCATGCCCATGAGCGATTATGCCAAACAGAGACACAGGCAGCTGCATGGATGAAGAGATTGCCTTGGGGGCAGGATTGAGTCGAGGTAAGCACGTCTTTTTCTGGTCCATTTTGTCGTGGATGATGCAGAGGTAAGAGTCAGGTCTCTGCATGGAGAGAATCCTGTTATGATAATATGCAGCTCTGCAGCTTCTCTGCTCGATATTGTGGTCGAGCCGCCTTCTAACCAACGTCTCTCGCTCTTGAGCGATGCAAGAATTCTTCGACAAAGCCATTTTGATAGCAGTGCACTCGTCACACTTTGAAAAGCTGGAGTACTTTCCTATACTCACATCCCTAAACCTGTTGCTCCACAATCTACTAAATCTAGATTGGCTCAGCTTCCTGTAGCCATTACTTTGGAGTTCCTGATTCACATCTTCTAATACCCTTGGTATACATGGAAGGGAGAACTCGTTGGGTGTCTCGAGTTCCATCTTCCAAGAGGCGGGTTTTATGTGGTTGCTGCTCGCTACATGTCTCGACAAACCTCTTGAAGATTGCCTCTCCATATACAACATGACCCCTGGTTTTGTGAGTACCACTTTGGGGTTGATTATCGTTTAACCAAGCAACTTCGTAAACACATTGCTCATTATCACATGGATATGATATGGAAATCACAATGTCTTGATCATTAATCAAGCAACACCACGAGCAATGCCAATGTCATTACTTCAAAGGTTTATGTGAGCATCAAGTGTCAACTCGATTCGACAAAATGTAACATAATTATCACACTCCATCAATAGAGATTTATAACACTTAACACCACTAACTTTTGTTCACAACACAGACAAGCTCACGCCACTCTCTTTCCGACCAAACTCAAAACTAATCCAACACCAAGCTACTCAAGGAGCAATAGCAAGGTTCCCCGGAAAAGAATTGAGCATTGTAACTCAAGTTTTCCAATAACAAGCCTAGACAAAATGGTATAGCACTTCACCACTATCCATCCCACAACTCACCATTGTAAGACCACCATCTCCAACATGCATCAAGGTAGGGACTCTTGATTGCATGATGTGAACACAAGCAATGAGTTAACACCTTGTTGCAAATCATCTCTCCAAGAAGAGAAAATGATTTACGTGTTTGATCCTTCGTCCTCGACAACTCTCTTTTCGGTCTCTACTTTGACTAAACCTCAAGTTTGCTTTCGCACTGCCTTCAGTCAAATCCAAGAAAAGTTTATAAGAGAGCATGACAATGACTACTTGAACCAATAGACTAATCCCTATAGTCTTGATTGATCCACTTGTAGTCATGCCTAGGAAGGATCCACTAGTGCCGTGCTAAACAGCTACGGACCAGCATATTTGCCACTCATAGCAAACCCAGGGAAAGTTTACTTTCACTCATGGTACAAGGAACAACTCATGGAACCACCAATAGGCTAACATTAATCCTGCCAACTCAGAATATAACCTTGAGTTGCTAATGTGCCTCACTCACGAGTCCAAGCTCAAACCCGTGCGAACGGAACAACTCAATCCCTCTTGTGAGCCCAAGCTCAAGCTCACAAAATATGGTATAACAAGGTAACCAAATCCATACCCATGGAACAATTGCGAAGCCTTTGCTCCAAAACGTGTACCCACTCGGATCATCGTTTTCATCTCTGCGTATGCAATGAGATTAGTTGCCCAATCTCATTGGATAGTACTCGCCGAGACTCAACCTCTCTCTGATACCAAATGTAGCGCATGTGGTTTTGACCCTTTATCCTATGGTGATTTACCATAGGATAACACCACGAAGCGGAACCTAAACCCTCTTTGTGCCACGTGACAGATGCCACATGTCACATGCCACGTGTCCATGCCACGTGTCCATAGGAACCCGAGGTTCAGGGCCTTGGGCCACTGAACAAAGGAACGGTGCCAAACTCCCAAGCACGAAGCCAAGGAGTGACGGAACCGGTCCATGGAGCAACTCCCGAGCATACAACCCAAGGAGCGAAGGGATAGGAGCCCGGAGCGACTTGGAACAGTCCTGGAGCAACCAACATCCCAATGCCAGGACCAGCACGCAAAACGGAGCCAAATGGAGTTTGGTGCTATTTCGGCATACCGGGGGCCTAACGCGAGGACATGGGTACTCCACCAACTAGCATGGAATGGAACTTGGGCTTAGACCCAAGCTGGACGCAGAACAAGGACAGGCACGCAAGCGGGAGCTAGACTATGCCTCAGGTTGGTCAGCCATGCCCGACCTACCCACTATCCCTACTATACATTTGGAACCCCCCATAGCCCCCCCCCCCTTGAGGAACACACGCTTTGGGCTTTCACCCCAAGCCTCCCTTAGTATCAGGAGTTAGTCTCTGGGACAAGTTTGAAACTTACTAAATATGGAATGTCCCTAGATTGCGAATTTGGACACGGGACAAACACCATTATGTTCAGGCCGACCTCTACATTCCGTAGATATGCCAAATGAGCAAATCTAGACACTTTCCATAAATAGCATTTGGGACCGAAATGAGACTAACACAAAGGGCATGATAGCGAGGGTGTTTGGCAGACACGATAAGCTATCATCTAGCGATATTAAAGGACCAAGCTCAATATCGCGGGGGTTCCCAACACTAGCAAGTGCAAGTCAACGAATGAGTTTCTCTAACTAGGTCAAGTATGCTTGACAAATAGCACGTAGGAATTCCGTCCTTATGCTCATCTGGTCAAGTGCACATGTGAAGACCAATTTCTCAACTAGCTTAGGCGGAGACTGATAACGGGTCCAACAATACCGACCTCCTGCCATCGTGGCAGTAAGGTAAGAGTGTCCATAAGGACTAGTCGACAGGTAACTTTCGATACCTAAAGTCACATTCGCGACACCAACACTTCCCATAGGAGAAAAAGGGCGAACCTAAATAGTGTTCAAAATTGGGAAATATTAAAGTTAATACATTTTTTTTTTCATACCTATTTATGTGAAGCCGATGAAGATAACTCTTGGAGGTCATCCTATGTAGCAATGGGGAGACATGGAAAGAACACATTTGTATGTCGGCATATAGAGTGCTGGCTGGTTTCTTTGACATCTACAACCAAATTACAATAAGCAAGGTCATTGGAAATCAAGTTCTTACTCTCTTGGACGTCCTCACTATGGAGCTGCCTTCGTACATTTCGAGCAGTTGGGGCTAGACAAGCAGCGGCAGTAGGATCTAGGGAATGAGCAACTGCTGTAAGATGAGATGGGGCAAGAGAGTTTTCAGACCGGTTCTCCACTTGTTCATCTTCGGTCTGCTCAATATGAATCTCGTCCCTATCTTGAGGCATCTCCACTCCCTCCAAAAATGCCTCTACAATAAAGTAGAAACATAAGTTACTACTAGGAAGTTTTACTCATCAAATCTGGATGACACTCGAGGTAGAGATCAAGCTCAAAAGGTGACAATGGCATTTGCCTCCACAACTCCAAGTACCATGGACACAATTCTTGCTCTCGTGCAGTGGGACAATGAAACTTTAGCTCATACATGCCAAGTTTCTTCCCACCAGTTAAAAGCTTGAGAAAAACATTTGCTGTGTACACTGGAGCACTTGGGCAATGATTTAAATACCTACAAAAGAGCCATAATTAAATAAGCAAGTCAAGTTCTTGCAATATACCTATATGCCATATAGCACGAGAAAAATGGTTGGTCCAGCTGGTTCTTGAAATCCATGGAGCTTGAGCTGTCATCAAGAAGCCATCCATCCCTAAGCTCTTGAAGGGAAGCTCAAACATATTCTGGAAGTGTTATCCCGGTGTGGGCACTAATAAAAAACTTCGTATCCCATGCTTGAAGTAGCTTCTTAGCAGTCACAATACTTTGAGTGATATTGAGCTTCTCCTTTATCACATTCTCAAGTTTGCTCTTCAACCTCTTATCATTATTATGATGCCAAGTGTTGAGGAGCTCCAAGCAAGAGGTTTGTTCATTAAAGGAGAGCTTACTTTTTGCAATGTTATAGATAAATTCTTTAGGTGCTTTACCATTTCCTACAAGGACAAGGATTTCAACATGGAATGAGAAAGATAAAAGGGACTAACTTATTGCCACGAGAGCATATCTCTGCAATGCAATCTAGCCAATCTTTATTGCGTTAAATGTTCGCAATTGCAAGTAGCTTCTTCACCTTTGATTTCTTCAAGTTCAAAATGCATTGCTCAATTTGACACAGTTCAAGGTTCTTTTGCATCTCATTTGTCACTTGTGTAATCTTTAAATATGAGTTTTGCTCTGCCTTGACAATTAGCTAAAAGGAAAACTTGTGAGTAGAAAACATAAGTTTATGCAAGAAAAGGATACCTTTGCCCAGACCACAACCAAAAAACCCATAGGCACCTGATACCAAGTAAGCAACTCTTGGCCTTTACATGCTACAAGCTTTGCTTGAATTGCTTCCATAACCTCACGACTATACAGCATCTGGATTTCCTCGAGAGAAAGCATGCTAACATATTGAAGGTGCTTGATATCATAGACCAAGGTATGTGCTTGGAAAGCAAATTGATTAAACTTGTAATATAGTTGGTGAGAAAAAATGTTACTAGTAAAAGATTCTTACATGTTGATCTTATGACATGCAAGGTTGAGCCTCACAGCTTGATTTCGATCCTATGGCTTTACAAGTGTCACTGGAACACAAATATGTCACTCGTCATTGTCCTAGAACTTCTCTTGGATACACCTCCAAAACGCTAGCCACTAGTGGTTTCCATCAATAATGAAGAACATCTAGCCTACAAAGGCTTGTGTCTTCTTGTGGCACACCATCAAAGCATCAAACTCTTGAGATTTCCTCTGCCATATTTGATCCCAAGTCTGCTCAATCTCGGGAATAAGGGATTGATGACGACACAATAAATGATCCAGCAGTGTGCCCAAATCCAACCTCTGTGAAAAAGGTATAAATAGCCATGTTGAGGTTGTAGGCTAAGCACACCCAGTGACTCTGCTTAAGACAACAAAGTGGAATTTGAAGATGTTGGGTCCTTTTCAAGCCATTTCACCTAACACTCTGCTGATAGATCATTCTTGAGCCTGGACAATAGTCTCGCATACTTGCTCATTCAAGACCGTGTCAGCCTCTAGCATAGTTACCACCTCATTTCTGTGACCTTCAGGAGTAGTAGCATGTCTGCCATTTCCACCACCAAGATCTGCCCCACCACCTATAGCACTAGGTGCCTCATTTTTGCCACCAAGTTCTGCCCCACCACCTATAGCACTACAGCTAGCAGCTTCTCCTGTGTTATATATAGGTTTTGCATTTCCACGCTCGCTAAAACCATCTGGCTCCTGCATGCTAACACTTGGATCAGGATCAACCATTGCTTGGATCTGGACACCACTACTCCCACCATGGTCTTCCTCCAAAGCAGCGCTTTGAACTTGTGAGATGTCCCTAATGAATCTAGCACAATGATCTAGTTGTTTTTCTGGAGAATGGGTCCATTGAGGTTGACTGGCACGCTTCTTCTATTGTGGCATGATTTATATGTCTACATGAAAATGATAAATAAACTTGAGTAAACATTAAAAAAAAGTTTTGAAGAAGAAACTTGGTGCTGGGAAGATCAGTTCGGCAGCAAACCAATCTTCTAGCACTGAGGGAACAAAAAGAAGAAGAAAAGAAGCAATTCCCTTGGCACCAGAAGATCAATTCATTGCTAAACCGATTTTCTCAGTGCCAAGGGAACAAAAGAAGAAAAAAAGAAGCAATTCCCTTGGCACTAGAAGATTGGTTCGTCGCTGAATTGATTTTCTCAGTGCCAAGGGAACAAAAAAAATAAGAAAAGAAGTAGTTCCCTTGGCACTAGGAAGATTAGTTCACTGCTAAACCAATCTTACAACACCAAGGCCATGACAAGAAAAAAAAAACCCAGAATCTGATGTGCTAGGAAGATTGGTTTGCTACCGAACTGATCATTTCAGTGTGAAATAGCCATGAGGTGCAAGTTACTCGCGAGCTAGGAACAAAAGATGGGGAGATGAAAAAGCAGCAGAGAGAGGCATACTTTGATTGAGGAGTGTCTTTCTAGTGTCTTAAAAAGCATCTAGTGTCCTGATTGAGAAGCATCTTGAAACACATTTCGAGATTCAAGTGTTTTTCCTTGCTCAAACCCTAGCAGTAAAACCCTAAAACTTAACGGTCATGATCAATGGTCACGATCAACGGTCATGATCAATGGTCATGATTTCATTCTCTTTAATGGCAATTGCTTTCTAGATTCTAGTGATATGTTAATTTTTTAACAGTACTTGGATATATTTACTAGACAAATCCACTATGAACATATATTTCATGTGTTCTTTCCAAGGAGACAATCATTCAATGCTTTAGATATAAGTTAATCTCTATTCAATACTTAAAGAAATACCTAAACAAAAAGCCACTAAATTAAAGATCAGTTCGGCTATAAGAGATTACTCCCTATAGAAGGATCCTACCTATAAGATTGATTAACAGATAAACTATGTTTTGTATGTTTTTTGTGATTTAGTAGATGAGAATAATCCTCATATTCTCACAATTGCTCAAAAATTGTAAAATGAATTTCACAATCAAGCCATAAATCTACTAAAAGACTACAAGGACATTTTTGTATAGTGTTACACAGATTTAAAAAGCATCCTGCCAAAGCTCTGTACTTATTGAATTGAGATACTCTTGGGAAATATGCCTAAAAAGCAAATGTTTTATAAAATGAATCTTAATTACCAAGGTAAAGTTAGGGAGGAAATCGATAAACTTCTCTAGGCAAGATTCATCTATCCAATCCAGAATGCTTAATTTCTTTCACCACTTGTAATTGTGTCTAAGAAAAATGGCAAATTACGAGTTTGTGTGGATTACAAAAAACAAAATGATGCAACAAAAAGGGATATGTTTTTTATTCCTTTCATAAACAAAATTCTAGATTCAGTAGCAAGTCATGAGATATATTCATTTTTAAATGGATTCTTTGTCTATAATCATGTGGAAGTAACACCTGAAGATCAACACAAAATGGCTTTTATAAGCCTATGGGGAGTTTATGCCTATTGTAAAATGCCTTTTGGCCTATGCAATGCTTCTTTTACATTTTAAAGAGTTGTTATGGACACTTTCAGAGAATATCTCATTAATTTTATAAAGGTTTCATAGATGATTTTAGTGTCTTCAACTCCAAAAAGGAACATTTAGTTTGCTTGCAAAAGTGTTTCCAAAAATACAAAGAACATAACATTTCTCTTAATCCAAAGAAATGTACTTTCTTTGTAAATTTGGGCATATTTTTAGGTCATATTGTATGCAAGGAAAATATCCTTGTAGATAAAGATAAAACTCAAACAATTGAGACAATGTCTTCAGCATATGATTTAAAAAGTTTTCGTTGCTTTCTAGGCAAAGTTGGTTATCATAGACAATTTATAAAAGTTTATGCAAAAATTGCCAAGCCACTTACTAATCTTTTAAATAAAGATACTCCATTTATATGAAATGAAAATTGTCAAGAAGCATTTTTAAGGCTTAAAAAATGCCTCAAAGAGCCACCTATACTTGTTAAGCCCAATTGTACAAAGAAGTTTTATCTTGAAATAAATCATAAATCTGGAAAATTCCATAAACAGGCTGATTGCCTAAATTTTATCACTATCGAAGAGTCACTTAATACTAAGGTAGATGAACTAAATACTCGCTTATTTGTAATCTCCATGCATACTGTTTGGTTGGAAGATATACAAATCTATCTATCTATAGGTATAGTTCCACCACTATAACTTCTTAGAGAAAATGAAATTTTTTGTCTTGAGGACATGACTTTATTCTGTTGTGGAGGAGTGCCTATGTAAATTAAGCATCTATGGAACATTAAGGAGATATGTTAATAAATAAAAAGAAAGAAATGAAATCTTAAGGAAAGCTCACTCAGGCCCATCAAATGGCCATTTTACAGGCGAAATCATTACTAAAAAAGTCTTATAAACAGGGTTGTGGTGGCTTATGCTTTAGAAAGATATAACAATTTTCTACAAAAATTATGACATTTGCCAAAAGCATAAACTACCATATAAAAAGTAAATCCACAAACTAAATCTTACCTATCCATATGAAGTATTTCACAAATAGGGATTGGATTTTGCAAGTCCTATGGTGACAAACAGTAAAAGGAACAAATACATTTTAGTCGCCACTGATTATATGATTAAATGCACAGAAGCTATACTTATGAAATAAACCTCAGTAGCTAACACTACCAAATTCCTTTATGAAAATATCATTGTAAGATTTGGTTTGCCTAAAGAAATTATCATAGATGGAGGCACCCATTTCATCAGTGAAACAATAGAAATTCTTATACAAAAATTCATCCTTAAGCACAAAAAATCCATGTCATATTACCTGCAAGGGAATAGTCAAGCTAAATCTACTAACAAAGTGCTCAAAAATATTTTGAAAAAGATAGTAAAGGACAATAAAAAAGATTGGAATATGAAAATCCTAGATGTTTTATGGGCTTATAGAACTGTATATAAAGTATCCACAGGCACCATTTTATCTCACTTATGGCCAGGAAGCTTTAATGCTTATGGAATTTATAATTCCTTATTTGCATATTGTAATTAAAAATGGCTTAGACAAAAAAGAAGCTTTTAAACAAAGACTTGCCAAAATAAAAAATTTAGATGAGCTTAAACTTAGAGCAATTTGGACCCTATATGCAATTCAGAAAACCAAAAAGACTAAACATGATAGACAATTGAAATTTTTTTACAATCTTAAACCAAGAGATAAAGTCCTTTAGTATCAAGGCAAAATAGATGCTCTTGAAAATAAATTCAAGAGAAAATGGAATGATCCATTTATTTTGTCTAAGATATTAACTCTAGGAATGGCTGAAGTGCCCACCTTAAACAGGGACAATACTATAATAGTAAATTTAAACCATTTAAAAAAGTATCATGAAAATATAACCATAAATATTGTTAGGGTATAAAACTATGGATAAGCTCGTGGATGAAGCTATAAACAACCAAAAGGAACAATTCAAAAAAAGATCTATAGGGGTTCAAATATAGAGGGCAAAGACCCATGAATAAAAGTAC
Organism: Selaginella moellendorffii; assembly: GCF_000143415.4. Classification (NCBI taxonomy): domain Eukaryota; kingdom Viridiplantae; phylum Streptophyta; class Lycopodiopsida; order Selaginellales; family Selaginellaceae; genus Selaginella; species Selaginella moellendorffii. Next base: position 42,049 of record NW_003314454.1, on the reverse strand, counting down.
ACCCCCTTTTTTAATTGGTTAAGGGTTTTGGGATATTTGGGATTAAACGTCCTTGGGTTTAAATAATATTGGGTTGGGTGAACTCCCAGGAAGTCTAAATTCAAAAGCTTACAGAAGCCCTTGCAGGGATTTATCATGATGAGCTACTTAAATGCACAGATAGGGTGGCTAATTGGATGAAGGATAGGAGTTTAGAAAAATTTTACAAAACGACATCAAAGTAAAACCATAGGAGGGCAAATTTATTCTTCAATTATGGAATCTTGTAAAACTGGCTTTCAAAATGGATGGAGGGGATATTAAAATCACTCAAGATCTTATTTCCAAACTTTTCTATCTTCCCATAGAGTTAGATCAATCAAATTGGAAAGGAGTAGTATTTTCTATAAAGCTAAAATAGAGATTTGTTCATTTAGAACAAAGGGAAAATAAATGTCCCTTGGGAAAGATTTGTCTTTATGCTAGAGAAACCCTTTTATATTTGAGTGCTTTCTTTGATGGGGAAGTTCCAAAGACAGAAATCAAGAGATATATTAGATAGATATTTCTTTCTTTGGAGCAGGCCTTCTTTCAAAATCTTGTTGATATGACCTATAGAAATTTTCTCTAGACAATGCAAGATTTGGAGGAAAAGAAAAGAAGAGGCAGATACTCCAAGAGTATCGTTTACATTTTTCTTGCCCCATTTTATAAACTCTACAACAAACCATAAAGATTAATGAACAGAGATTACTAGGCCAATAAAGAAAAAACATTTCTACAATACATTTGCATACAAAAGCAAACAAAGGCAAGACAATAAAGCTTGCTAATGCAATAAGGCATGGCGACTTAAGTAATTTGGAGGTGGCTAGGGAGCTTTCTTTTCTCTCTCACTTTTTCCCTCTCACTCACTTTATGCCTACATCTTCGCCAAGATGCACCGACACTCTAGGCTTAGCTCTAAATGTCATGAATGTGACTTCGGGTATCGAAAGTTACTTGTCGACCAATCCTTACGGACACTCTTACCTTACTACCACGATGGCAAGAGGTCGGTGTTGCTAGACCCTTTATCAGCCCCTCTTGTTCAAGTGTTAGTAAACTGGACTTTGCATTTGTACTTGGCTAGATGAGCATAAGAACGGAATTCCTAAGTGTCTATTTAGCTGAGCATACTTGGCTTGGCTTTTTAGTTCTCTTTTGCTCTGTCTTGCACTGGCTTGACAAGAACCCTCGCGTATTGAGATTGGTCCCTTAATATCGCTACATGATAGCTTACCGTGTTGCCAAACACCCTCGCTATCATGCCCTTTGTGTTGGTCTCATTTTGGTCTCAAATGCTATTTATGGAAAGTGTCCAGATTTGCTCATTTGGCATATTTATAGAATGTAGAGATCAACTTGAACATAATGATGTTCGTCCTGTGTCTAAATTCACAATCTAGGGACATTTCATATTTAATAAGTTTCGAAGTTGTCCAAGAGACTAACTCCTAGTACTAAGGGAGGCTTGGGGTGAAAGCCCAAAGTGTGTGTTCCTCAAGGGGGGGGGGGGCTGTGGGGGTTCCAACTGTATAGTAGGGATAGTGGGTAGGTCAGGCATGGCTGACCAACCTGAGGCATAGTCTAGCTCCCGCTTGCGTGCCTGTCCTTGTTCTGCATCCGGCTTGGGTGCCTAAGTTCCATTCCATGCTAGCTGGTGGAGTACCCATGTCCTTGCGTTAGGCCACCGGTATGCCGAAATAGCACTAGACTCTGTTTGGCTCCGTTTTGCGTGCTGGTCCTGGCATTGGGATGCTGGTTGCTCTAGGACTGTTCCAAGTCGCTCCGGGCTCCTGTTCCTTCGCTCCTTGGGCTGCATGCTTGGGAGTTGCTCCTTGGTTCGGTTCTATCACTCCTTGGCTCCATGCTTGGGGGTTTTGGCACTGTTCCTTCGTTTAGTGGCCCAAGGCCTTGAACTTCGGGTTCCGCACCATGTTCCTTTGGACACATGGCATGTGACACGTGGCATCTATCACATGGCACGAAGAAGGTTTAGGTTCCGCTTCGTGGTGTTATCCTATGGTAAATCACCATAGAATAAAGGGTCAAAACCACTTGCGCTACATTTGGTATCAAAGGATGAGTCTCAGCGAGTACTATACAATGAGATTAGGCAACTAGTCTTGTTGCATACGCAGAGATGAAAATGATGATCCGAGTGGGTACACGTTTGGGTGCAAAGACTTCGCAATTATTCCTTGGGTATGGATTTGGTTACCTTTTGTACCGTAATAATGTGAGCTTGCGCTTGGGCTCATAAAAGGGATTGAGTTGTTCCGATAGCACGAGTTTGTGCTTGGGCTCGTGAGTGAGGCACATTAGCAACTCGAGGTTATACTTTGAGTTGGCGGGATTAATGTTAGCTTATTGGTGATTCCATGAGTTGTTCCATGTACCATGGGTGAATGTAAACTTTCCTTGAGTTTGCTATGAGTGGCAAATAGGCTGGTCTGTAGCTATTTAGCATGGCACTAGTGGATCCTTCCTAGGCATGGTTACAAGTGGATCAATCAAGACTGTAGGGATTAGTCTATTGATTCAAGTAATCATTGCTGTGCTCTCTCATAAACTTTTCTTGGATTGGACTGAAGGCAGTGCGAAAGCAAGCTTGAGGTGTAGTCAAAGATGAGACCGAAAAGAGAGTCGTCAAGGACGAAGGATCAAACACGTAAATCATCTTCTCTTCTTGGAGAGATGATTTGTAACGAGGTATTAACTCATTGCTCATGTTCATATTATGCAATCAAGAGTCCCTACCTTGATGCATGTTGGAGATGATGGTCTTATAAGTGGTGAGTTATGGGATGGATACCAGTGAAGAGTTAAACCAAGCTTCCAAGTTGCCCCTGTAGCTACAGCCCACGATGTTGGCAATATGTACTATATGCTCAGAAAATAGTGTTTTGTATTAAACTTGTTATTAGAAGACTTGGGTTGCAATGCTCAATTCTTTTCCGGGGAACCTTGCTATTGCTTATTGAGTAGCTTGGTGTTGGATTAGTGTTGAGTTTGGTCGGATAGAGAGTGGCATGAGCTTGTCCATGTTGTGAACAAAAGTTATTAGTGTTCAGTGTTGTAAATTTCTATTGGTGGAGTGTGGCATTTATGTTGCATTTTGTCGAATCGAATTGGCACTTGATACTCACATAAACATTTGAAGTAATGACATAGGCATTGCTCATTGTGTTACTCAATTGATGATCAAATCATTGCAATTTCTATGTCATATCCATGTGATAATGAGCAATGTGGTTACGAAGTTGCTTGATTAAACAATGATCAACCCCGAAGTGGTTGATGGAGAAGCTAGTCTACTTGCACATAGTAGCATAGTAGTAGCTTTGACTGGATTCTCGATGGTGGTCCATTATGCTAAGCTTAAGTTGATTCCTTGTTTCCTTGAGGGTTTGCCCATGAGGTGTTTGGAAAGGGTTATAGCATTCACTTGCTATAGTTTGTTGATGAATCCATTAGCACTTGGAGTAGATTGTTGGATGGAGAAGGTGTGTAGTTAAGACATTGATATCGCTAGCACTTGTGTTAGTGGAAGTAGTATTGTTGTTCGAGGGATGAGGAATTTTCTTTAGAGCTTGATTTTCTATGTCATTTTTCTTGTTAGTGTTTTGGCTTCACATTGGATCTTGAGAATGATTGAAGAAGAGTGTTAGTGCAATGTGGATATCTGAAGATGTGGTCTTCGTGATCAAGCCTTAGATGTTCACTTTGCATTATACGGATGTTAGTGTTAGGTGTCAGAAGTATGGGCAAAAAGATGTTCGAGGTTTATGCATATTATGGGTTATGAGAATTTATGTTGAGGTGAACCTATGTGAAGTTGTTAGTAGGAGGAAGTTGGTTGAGTTTTGAAAGTTTGCATTCCTAGACTGAGAGTCATTCTTTCTCTAGGATGGAAAATTTTCCACAAATTTTCTTAGGATTTTCCAATGGCTGATCTGTTGGATACTTTGTTTGCAAACCATTCCGTTTTTGTAAGCCAGTACAAACTAGTGAAAGGGTTGGAGTTGACTTCGGTTGGCTTAGACTTTAGTAGGTAGTTTATATGATGCAGCCCAAAAGGGATGCTGACTTTTGGGGATAAGGCAACTGAGTTGGATAGAGTCTAGAGTTGGTGTAGAAAAGTGGCCGTTGCACTTTTCTAAGAAGGGTGACCCTTATGCCTTTCTTTTATAGTGTTTTTCTTGGTGGCAGGTTGCACCTTACATTTTGCTAAAACTCTATGAGAGTAGTAAGCTCTCATTGATCTTGACTTGGTCTTGGTGGCCATGCGCTTTGGCTGAGGATGGTGATGTCCAACTTAGTTTTTTGAGTTTTAGATGTTGGTACCCATACTATAGCTTTGTCTAAGTGGAGGTTGTGTACCGATATGAGTCCATCTCATGGTTTACTTTAGTTTCGATTGAGTGTTGATCATATATAGCTAGCCTCTTCAAGGCATACTCAGAGCTGTTAGCTAAATGCATTTGTGAGCTTATTGTGGTTGAGTTGGATTCGAGTGGTCATTTGGTTTGTGCTTGTCTATGAACTTTTATCTCATACCTGAGGTATCAGGTTCATGCTGGACAAGTATATGGCTCAATGACATGAGTTTAGTGTTTAGGTATTGTGAAGACAAGTTAAAGAGTGATTGTTAGTTGCTTTGCGACTAGTGATTGCTTATAAACTTTGTTGAGGACCTCTGATATTTGCTTTGCTCGAAGATGATTTAGTAGTGATGGGCTTGATTTACCGGGTGGGGTTGCGGAGGATCGTGTTGTTAATTGAATCCTTGTTAGATTTCAGTTGGGATATATCAATCATTGATGATTCTTCTTGTGCTTGTTATAAAGTGAGTTACGTCTTGCTAAAGATGGATTTAAGGAGGATCAGTTTGATGATCACTTGTTGAGCATAGTTTCATTGTGTTTAGCTTTTGAATTGAAGCAGATATGCTCTTCATTAGCTTTGCATTATGAAGTTTAGCTTATGGATGTGTTGAGGAGGATATTGTAGGTTGTACCATGATTTTCTTCTTTAGCATTGAAGTTAGTTCATGCAAGACTCGTGATCATTGCTAAACATGACTTGGCTATAGACTTCTTCAAGCTTTTGGTTCCTTGAGTTTTCATGCTCATTGTTCCATTTGTTAGAAGTTGTTGAGGAAGGTATTTTGGCTCATTAGCTTCAATGTTGAAGTTGGCTTTTGCATTTAGCAATCATTGGTGATGATTGACTATCATCTGGGATAGTTGTTTGTCCTTGTCAAAAGATTTTGCTTGATTATTGTTGGTATAGGATGATTTGCCGTTCTTCTTGATGATGATTTGGCATATCTTTTTGATGGGATAATTGATGATCTTTCATGATGGTTAGTTGTTCTCTTTGATAGCTTTTGGCTTTTTGCAATACCATATGTTTTTTGTGGTTTGCTCTGAATTAGTCTTTTGGGTTTAAGACATCAAAAGGATGTTGCTGACACTTGCTTAAGCAACTCTGGTTCATTTGTATTGTTGACCAGGATTTATTCAGATTGGCTAATGTGATAGTTGACATGACTAAGTGTTTGTCGATCTTACCACATTCATTCTGTTATGTTGGTTGTTGCTCGAATTAGTTCTGATAGGTTGGGATGTTATTTCCTTCGAGTGATACATTCGCGAGCATTGTGTTTGTCAGTCAATGATACTTTGTGTTCTTTGAGTTATCTTTAGTAAGTTGTTTGGCATACTGTCTACCATCTTCAGTAGTTAAGATCTATCATTAAGTTTTCTTAATGCTTCGCTGGCTATTGAGTTTTGCTGGATGGTGAATCCCATGTTTTCCAATAATAGTGATCTTAGTGGTTCCTGTACTATAATAATACTAGTTTATCAGATGATAACTTAATTAGAATATTGTTGTGTTCTATTCTAAGATATAGTCACTGATAATTAAGTCTCTAAGATATCATTGTTTATGACTTTGATATTGTCCATCTATTGATCTTTGAATTTGGGTCAGTATAGGCAGATTGGCTTCGGCACTTCGTGTGCATATTGAAATCTCTAGTCATGGGGTAGATATTGTCGACTAGTCACATAACCCGCCTCTCTATCGATGTTCCTTTGTTCCGTTTAAAAGGGCGTGACCGTGTAAACAACTCTAACTGTCGCGCATGTGACTTCGGGTATCGAAAGTTACCTGTCGACCAGTCCTTACGGACACTCTTACCTTACTGCCACGATGGCAGGAGGTCGGTATTGCTGGACCCTTTATCAGTCCCTCTTGTGCTAGTGGAGTTAACTAGGCATTTCGAGTGTACTTAGACCGGACGAGCATAAGGACGGAATTCCTACGTGTTATTAGCTAAGCATACTTAGCCCGGTAAGGAGTTCCCGTCTCGTTTTGTCTTGCACTTGCTAGTGACAAGAACCCTCGCGTATTGAGATTAGTCCCTCAATATCGCTACATGATAGCTTACCGTGTCTGCCAAACACCCTCGCTATCATGCCCTTTGTGTTAGTCTCATTTCGGTCCTAAATGCTATTTATGGAAAGTGTCCAGATTTGCTCATTTGGCATATCTACGGAATGTAGAGATCAGCCTGAACACAATGGTGGGGGGGGCTGTGGGGGGTTCCAAATGTATAGTAGGGATAGTGGGTAGGTCGGGCATGGCTGACCAACCTGAGGCATAGTCTAGCTCCCGCTTGCGTGCCTGTCCTTGTTCTGCGTCCGGCTTGGGTCTAAGCCCAAGTTCCATTCCATGCTAGTTGGTGGAGTACCCATATCCTCACGTTAGGCCACCGGTATGCCGAAATAGCGCTAGACTCCGTTTGGCTCCGTTTTGTGTGCTGGTCCTGGCATTGGGATGCTGGTTGCTCCAGGACTGTTCCAAGTCGCTCCGGGCTCCTGTCCCTTCGCTCCTTGGGCTTTATGCTCGGGAGTTGCTCCGTGGTTCGGTTCCGTCACTCCTTGGCTCCATGCTTGGGAGTTTGGCACCGTTCCTTTGTTCAGTGGCCCAAGGCCCTGAACCTCGGGTTCCTATGGACACGTGGCATGGACACGTGGCATGTGACACGTGGCATCTGTCACGTGGCACAAAGAGGGTTTAGGTTCCGCTTCATGGTGTTATCCTATGGTAAATCACCATAGGATAAAGGGTCAAAACCACGTGCACCACACTAGCTGCCTGTTTACAGTAGTCTATCTAAACCTTACCGACGGGTTTGGTTTCTTTGCTCAGGAGGGTTGGTGCCTTTGGCTTCTCTTTTTATGTCTCTGCGGGCAGGGGCGTATCACACTTTTGTAAGCTGGGTGACTCCTAGAGCAGCAAGGGTGACTGACTCCATTGGTCATTTCCTTGTCGGTGACGGCCGGAAGGTGTCTAAGTTGGTAGCGCATCTGTGTTAGACAAAGAGGTTACCTCTAACTCATTTAAGTTGGTGCATTTCTCACATAGTGTGAGTACCGTGAACTTTTTCTGGAGTTGTTTGATTGGCGGTATTCTAGACTCGAGTGTGCATCGACGAGGACGTCGATCTTCCCTAGGGGGGGAGAGTGTCGCAAATATGACTTCGGGTATCGAAAGTTACCTGTCGACCAATACTTACGGACACTCTTACCTTACTGCCACGACGGCAGGAGGTCGGTGTTGCTGGACTCTTTATCAGCCCCTCTTGTTCAAGTGTTAGTAAACTGGACTTTGCATCTGTACTTGGCCAGATGAGCATAAGGATGGAATTCCTAAGTGTCTATTCAGCCAAGCATACTTGGCCTGGCTTTTTAGTTCTCTTTTGCTCTGTCATGCCTTTTGTGTTGGTCTCATTTCGATCCCAAATGCTATTTATGAAAAGTGTCTAGATTTGCTCATTTGGCATATCTACAGAATGTAGAGATCAACCTGAACACAATGATGTTCGTCCCGTGTCCAAATTCACAATGTAGGGACATTCCATATTTAATAAGTTTCGAGCTTGTCCCAGAGACTAACTCTTAGTACTAAGGGAGGCTTGGGGTGAAAGCCCAAAGCGTGTGTTCCTCAAGGGGGGGGGGGGGGGGGGGCTGTAGGGGGTTCCAAATGTATAGTAGGGATAGTGGGTAGGTCGGGCATGGCTGACCAACCTGAGGCATAGTCTAGCTCCCGCTTGCGTGCCTGTCCTTATTCTGCATCCGGCTTGGGTGCCCAAGTTCCATTCCATGCTAGCTGGTGGAGTACCCATGTCCTTGCGTTAGGCCACCGGTATGCCGAAATAGCGCCAAACTCTGTTTGGCTCCGTTTTGCGTGCTAGTCCTGACATTGGGATGTTGGTTGCTCTAGGACTGTTCCAAGTCGCTCCGGGCTCCTGTCCCTTCGCTCGTTGGGCTGCATGCTCGGGAGTTGCTCCGTGGTTCGGTTCTGTCATTCCTTGGCTCCATGCTTGGGGGTTTTGGCACTGTTCCTTTGTTTAGTGGCCCAAGGCCTTGAACCTCAGGTTCCGCACCATGTTCCTTTGGACACATGGCATATGACACATGGCATCTGTCACGTGGCACAAAGAGGGTTTAGGTTCCGCTTCGTGGTGTTATCCTATGGTAAATCACCATAGGATAAAGGGTCAAAACCACGTACGCTACACTAAAGCAATATACAGTAGCTCAAATGCTGCCTAGGGCCATGTAAGAGCAAACGCCATTGTCACCACCTATTAGGTTGAGCACAGTTTTGATTTGGTAGAGTGGATTTGTCCTCATGCCACTGCTATAAGCCATTGACTCCACTTTTACACCATCAATGCAAGATCTCCCTTATGCAGCTTCATTAGCACCGCACTCTGTCTCCCAGTCGCCTACTCTGTCTCCCAGTCACCTAATGCCGATTGTTTCACCTACAAATCTCCACAGACGGCAAAAATGCCTAGGCAAGAAGAGTATATAGAGGAAATCTCATCTGGCAATGAGGAGCTAGATTATAGCCAAGTAAAGCTATTTAGAGAGTTTGTGCTTTCTCCCTATGACAAGTTTTGGTTTAATGCTTTTGGGTTACTTGCCTATGCAAAGCTACTTAAAGGAGAAATAGCAATCGAGTAGGGGATCAAGCTATGTAGAAGTGGTACCCAAAGGAGCATGTTTTTCTTTTTTATGGGTGAGTCCATCCCTTTAGATTCACCTAGTTTGCTCAGATTTTCTGCTTAGACAACAAGGGTGAAATAATCATGATAAGTAAGAAGGATTGCATGTCCGAACAATATGTCTTCCTAAACTACACATCTAGACGAGGAGGCAACTTCACCTACTTAAAGCCCAATTATTATGCCAGACTTGAGGTGTTATGTGCCATCATCGACGAGAGGATGATTGTGCAAAATGCTAACATCAAGATATACAAGTAGGCAAGGGAAGGCAAGTGAAGGGAGTCTTCATCTTTTTGTAGCACATCAGCATTACACCCTTCAAGTGGATACCACACCTCACCTTGCCATTGAGCCACCACCTCCAGTATCTCCTCTGAGGGAGATAGCAAGGGATGTGGAAATGGAGGAGAATCCCAACAATACAGATTCAAACAAGGGAAATTCTCTCGTCAAAAAGAAATTCTACCTAGATCCGAAAAGCCAAGTTGTGAAACCTCCAGGAAGCTATCAAAACTAGACAGCAAATAAACATAACTCCTTTCACCTACAATGGATTTGTTGCCGAAATGAAAAATGTTGCCTCTTAAAGTTGGAGATAAAATTCATGCTTACTAACCTGTTTATGCATAGCTGTAGAGGAGAGCTCTTCTAGGTTGTCATCTATAGCCGTAGGGAGAGATGGCAAGAATGTCTTAGTCTGCCGAGAAGACTAATGGCTGCTCTCTGCAACATCTATAGAAAAAAAAGTGAAGTCAAGAATGAATAAAAGAATGTTCCAAATAAAAATCCTTACTCTCATGAAAGGCTTCACAACGGCCCCTTCGAGGGTTGCGAGGAGCAGGTACTGGAATCTCTTGTGCTGGAATTTCCTATATAGTTTCCTTTGGTTCAACGGTATTTGGATTTGGCATCTTCTGAATGGTTTCCTAAGTGTGGACTCCTGCATTTAGTTGTTGAACTTTAACAACATCGTTATCATAGTCAGAAAGAGCCTCTGGAAAATAAGAATATAACTCAAGGTTAATATTTCCTAGCTAAGTGCTAAGTTTCAAGTGAACCTGGATGATATTCAAGGTAGAGATCTAGCTCAAAGTCTGATGTCGGCATCTGCTCCATGAGTTCAAGGTACCACGGGCATAGCTCCCTCTCATGTGTACAAGGACAGTAGAACTCTAGCTCATACATCCCAAACTTCTTGTCTTTAGTCAGGAGCTTCTGCAAAACACCGGTTGTGTATACCGGTGCGCTGGGGCAATATTTTAAATATCTATAAAGTAAAACAGAAGTATAAATACCAATATATAAATGAGAATTGAGAAAATACTTGTAAACCATACACCTCGCAAGAAATGGTTGTCCTGGTTGGTTCTTGAACTTAGCCGAACTCATCCCACCACGTGGAAGCCAACCATTCCTTAGCTCTGCAAGACAAGAACGAATATATTCTTCAAGAGTGATACTTGTGCAGGTGCTGGAAAGAAACTTCTCGTCCCAGACTTGTAGCATCTCCTCACCAGTGGCAATACTCTGAGAAATGTATGCCTTCTCCTTGGGGCTGGGTAGTTTTTGAGCTGAGCTCACGAGCTGAGCTCAAGTCAATGAAAGTCAACGAAAGTCAAAGGAAGTCAATACAATCCCCTAACTAGCGAAAGTTTAATGGCACTACCTTAGTTCGTCCCGAACCAAGAATTTTTAACATAAAATCTAGGTGTTTAAGGTATTCCATAAGCTCATGTAGATTATTGGTTCGACATGAACTAATCTTTTAGTCTACAAAAAAAGAAAATAATATATTAAACAATATAATTTATATTAAAATCAGAATATATTCAATCTTCTTCTGCTTCCATATCCAGAAAAGTAGAAATGGGTATAGTGGAATGCTCCTTCACTATAAGCTCGTGTTGTATGTAATGTTGTGCCATACGTTCAGCATAAATAGGTAAGTGGAATTGACTTTGGTCCATATGATCATCCATATCATCAAGATCAAGCGTGTGGACTGAAACACTGTGTGTGATAAGTGTAGACCTAATAAAATAGAAACATTTGAGAATAAATATTATAGATTATTTCAAGCACTAACATCACCTGTCGCAAAATCTCCTAAGAATGTCCTCAAAGGCACCCTCCTTCTCAAGTGCAAAAACCGCTCGGCCTGTCTCTTTTGCTGCCTGCACCATTGATCCAAATCCTGCTGTAGCATCAAGCACAATCCCCTTTGGCGGACAAAATAACTCCAACAAGATTTGCATGGCCGTGACCGAACTATGTCGATAACCAGGGAACGCTGGGTGAAGAACGTCCGAGTCAATCACATTTGGGATGATGTCTGTAGAGCTGTCATATCCTGGTAAAGCAAGAGCAGCACGCTCGTCAGCTCGTGTGGCATTACGCCGGTTCCCAATGTGGCATAGAGCATGGTAGTTCCAGGAATAAATCTGGAAAAAAAAATAGAATAGAGTTAATTTATAAATAAAGAAGTCACACACCTTTCGCGTCTGCCTGCTAGTGCCTTTTGTGTCCACCGCCATACTCGAAAGAAGGCAGCCAGATGAAAACTCAACAAATCCATCATCGTTGTCAGCCAAGTGTGCGAGAAGGCCTTCCCACATTAGAGAGCGAGGAAGGATCATGACAACCACACCCTCGTATGTCATGAAGCTGCTCGCAACCTTTAAGGCTTGGGAAATGTGTTGGGCCTGCAACACATTCCATGACGGAGTATCCCCCTGTGGTGGTGCCATCCCATCGGGAAGATCAAAAAAGATGAAATCGATCTTCCCATAAGGTGTGAGCTGACCCAAACCATGGATCCACCGATCAAGCATGTAGAGCTCCCGACTAGTAGCATCTAAAAGCTGTGTGTAATCCCCAATGAGAATAGCAACTTCCCCAACACTGGCCGTTGGGGATAGAGGGCGAACCTGAAAATCAATTATTAGAACTAAAAGTTGAAGATAAAATTCATGCTTACTAACCTGTTTATGCATCGCTGCAGAGGAGAGCTCTTCTAGGTCGTCATCTGTAGCCGTAGGGAGGGATGGGAAGAATGTCTTAGTCCGCCGAAAAGACTGATGGCTGCTCTCTGCAACATCTATAAAAAAAAAAGTGAAGTCAAGAATGAATAAAAGAATGTTCCAAATCAAAGTCCTTACTCTCATGAAAGGTTTCATGACGGCCCCTTCGGGGGTTGCGAGGAGCAGGTACTGGAATCTCTTGTGCTGGAATTTCCTGTACAATTTCCTCTGGTTCAACAGTATTTGGATTTGGCATCTTCTGAATGGTTTCCTGAGTGCTGACTTCTAGGTTTAGTTGTTGAACTTCAACAATGTCGTTATCACAGTCAGAAAGAGCCTCTGGAAAATAAGAATATAACTCAAGGTTAATATTTCCTAGCTAAGTGCTGAGTTTCAAGTGAACCTGGATGACATTCAAGGTAGAGATCTAGCTCGAAGTCCGATGTTGGCATCTGCTCCACGAGTTCAAGGTACCACGGGCATAGCTCCCTCTCATGTGTACAAGGACAGTAGAACTCTGGCTCATACATCCCAAGCTTCTTGCCTCTAGTCAGGAGCTTCTGCAAAACACCGGTTGTGTATACCGGTGCGCCGGGGCTATATTTTAAATATCTACAAAGTAAAACAAAAATATAAATACCAATATATAAATGAGAATTGAAAAAATACCTGTAAACCATGCGCCTCGCAAGAAATGGTTGTCCTGGTTGGTTCTTGAACTCAGCCGAACTCGTCCCACCACGTGGAAGCCAACCATTCCCTAGCTCCGCAAGACAAGCACGAATATATTCTTCGAGAGTGATACCTGTGCGGGTGCTGGAAAGAAACTTCTCATCCCAGACTTGTAGCATCTCCTCACCAGCGGCAATACTCTGAGAAATGTACGCCTTCTCCTTCATCACCTTCTCCATCCTTATCTCGCAGCGTTTTTCGTTATTTCGCAGCCAAGTGTTGAGAAGTTCCAAGCAGACACTTTGTTCAGCAAAGGACATTTTACTCTTCGAGATGTTGTAAATGAGTTCCTCCGGTGCTTTACCAGTTCCTACACACACAAAGAGTTATGAAATGTTTCACAAATTTTATAAGAACTTACGAACGCGAGAACAAATCTCGGCAATGCTATCAAGCCATTCCTGCCCGCGTCGTATGTCTGCAATCGAGAGCAACTTTTTCACCTTTGTTCTCTTCGTATTCAAAATTCGCTGCTCAATCGCATGCCACTCCATCTCCTTTTGTTGCTCGTCTCCTTAGGCATTTTTAAAGAATGACGCTCTTTCTCCTTTGATTATGGGCTGCAAGAAACATTATGTAAGTCGATACATACTTCAATACTAATTTACCTTCGCCCAGACAGCAACTAGAAAGTCAAGTGGCAGTTGGTACCAAGTCTGCAATTCTTGGCCTTTCCTAGCTCCTAGCTTCACTCGAATTGCTTCAAATACCTCACGATTGTACAACGTTTGGACCTCCTCTAGCGAGAGCATGCCCATAAACTGAAGGTGCTCAATGTCATGTACCAATGTATGAGCTTGAAACGCAAATTGGTTTAGCCTGCAAAAACACGATATTAGCTAAGTTTACAAAAAATAAATTCTTACATGTTGATCTTATGGCATGCCATGTTGAGCTTCACAGTGTGCTCCCGAGTCATTGGTTCGACAAGTGTGACTGGAACACTAATGTGTCGTTCTTCGGCACAAGGATAAGAAATCGATGAGGGCCATTCCACGCCATTTCCTGTAACACTTTACTGACTGTCCGTTCTTGAGCTTGGATAATTGTGTCCCGAACACGATCATTCAAGATGGTGTCAGAATCATGCATGCATAATCCCTCACCACCATTAGCTCCCACTGCACCACCAGCCTGAGGAGCAGTAGGAGCAGCTACCATGCCCCCAGTAGCCTCTGTAGTAGATCCACCTACAACGCTACCAATAACGTCCTCAGCTGGTTCATTGACCTGGCCGCGAGCAGCCTCAGCAACCGAAGGCATAGCACCCCCACCACCGCCAACATCAGATGCAAGTACCCCACCACCAGTACCCGCAGCCTCAGGAACACCAGTACCAACAGCCTCAATAACACCAACATCGATTTGAGTGTTCATCTCAACATCCACGTCATTGTTATACTCATCGTTGCCTCCAGCATGACTAGCCGAAACTTCATTAGATACTTGAGATGAATCTCCACTCAATCGGCCAAGCCCACAGCGATCAAGGCGGCTGCCTTTTCCTGGAGATCGAGACCATTGAGGTTGGCCTCGGCGCTTCCTCTAAAATAAAAAGCAAAACTATTAAAACATCTAACTTGTAATGTAAAGCAAACCTGTGGCATTTGAAGTTCAAGTCCCTTTTTGGAAGTTTCAAGCAGTCAAGCTTGATTTATATCTGCTCTCACAAGAAAAGTTTGTAAGTAAAAGATGTGAAAAATAGATTGTAAACTACAAGAAATGCAAAGGAAAAAAACATAAGTCACTGGGAGAGGTTGGTTCGCGCGAGAACTGACCTCACCCTACCTCTCAAGAAAAAGGAAAAACACAACAAGAATACGGGAGAGGTCGGTTCGCGCAAGAACCGACATCTTCCACCCTCTAATTTTCACATGAAATGCCCCATCAAGTCAATGAAATAAAAAAAAAAACCTTGAAGATGTCGGTTCGCACAAGAACCGACATTTCAATCTCTCTCTGTTTTCTAAAATATAGAAATCTCACCACTAGAAACATGAAAAAAATCAAGAAAGCTCGCTTCTAGAAAAAATGAAGGTGGGGAGACGTCGGTTCGCGCGCGAACCGATCTTTCCCACCCCTTCAACAAGGAAAAAAAAAAAAAAACGAGGTAGAGATGGGCAAAAAGCTAAATAGAAAATGAAATAGAATGCTAGGAGATGTCGGTTCGCACAAGAACCGACATCTCTATCCCTCAAGAGAAAACAAAAGTTGAGAAAATAGAAACTTCTAATGGAAGAAAGAAAGTGAGGAGACGTCGGTTCGCGCGCGAACCGACCTTCTCAAGGAAGCATACCTTGTTTGAGGAGCGTCTTGAAGCACATTGCTTGATTGAAGCGCCTTTCTCTCGCCCTTCCCTGCTCAAGCGCGCCTTTCTTTCGCCCTTTGCTGCTCAAACCCTAGGCGTAAAACCCTAAAAATCAACGGACGCGATCAACAGTCACGATCAATGGCCATGATTTTCATTCTCTTTGATGGTGATCAATGGACACAATCATTCAATGCTTTAGATATTAAGATATGTATAATTGATTGTGAGAGGAATAATAATGTTGAAATGAATGTGGTTATGAGTGAGAAGCGCCAATCAATCACAAAAGTTGTAGCATTGATTTTTTGTTCTCCCTCTTATCTCCATGCTCTCTTCCCTTCAAGAGAGTTTCATTCTTTTGTGACGAGTGAGAGAGACTCAAGCTCGAAAAGGTTGGTTCGCGAAAAGCTTTGTCGGAAATGGATGGATGCACCAACTAAAGAGGAGCACGAGGCAAAGGCAAATGAAATGCGCATATGGTGGCGTGAAGGAGACAAAGTGCCAATTGAAAACCTTCCACAAATGGAATGCTGGCTTGCATGGTGGGAAGTTCGAATGTTTCAGTGGGGTCATTATACTCTCCATGTAAGCTTTCTCTCATTTTCTTTCTTGTCACATTCAAATGTTGCATTTTTTGTAGGATCAACCACTTGATGATATTGCACTTACACCAACAATTAATCTCTCTGAGAGCAAACATTGGAGTTGGAGAGCTTCCGAAGCAGGGAAAGGAAAAGTGTCCCTCTATGAAGCTACACTCTCCGACCTCACTAGATCTCTTGAGCAATCATCAAAAGCTTTGGCTGCACAGGAAGCAAGGTTTGCTGGTACAGGTCCGAACTTAGACAGGCTTCAAGAGCGGGTTGGTAGAAGGACAACACCAACAGCAGGGTCAATGTCCAAGATGGTGGAGGAAGTTGTTGCTGGAACTCCTATGAAATCAAGTTATGAGCCACTTGGGGACATGAGAACAGCCCGTATGAAGCGTCGACAGACATTTGATGGGTCAAACATCACTCCTTCTAGCTCTCACCGTCCAGAGTTTGACTACCATTCTGTTCCACGACACCGGAAAAGAACTAAGGAACATGGAGTGGAGGAGGTGCCAGTTGTTACACAAGTAAGTCCAGTGCCAGAGGTTGAAAAGGTTATTTCTCGCGAGCCAGTTTCTCGTATCAACTGGGCAATTCGAAGAGTCAGTGCCAAGAGCAATGCACGTTGCTCTGGAATGATTGGGAGTCGAGGTCAGTGTCTCGCTTTTGTGCGCTCAGGTTCAAGTTCTTCAGCAGTGCCATGTTTCTAGGGCTGTCGAGATCTAGGAGTGAAGGGCCGCCAGTCAAGCTGGGTCTACTGTTGTGGGACTGATGTTACTCATACAAGCCGGATCCACAGCTCAATTATTTTGAAGCCAGATTCTGTGCCAGAGGAGTGGCCAGTTGAGCGAAGCTGCAATCTTTTGAAAGAAGAGATTGAAAGTCTGGAGAGAGCAGGTTTCAAGCTAAAGACTTCCTCAAATGTTGCTGTTAGTACTGCTATGCCACCAATATCAACACTAGACCGGCATACACGACCAGCTAGGAATGGGAAGGCTATACAATACAGGTCTTCCATTTCGAAAGGTGCACAAGAGAAGATCAAGCTGGCAAAAGAGCTAAAGTGCACAATCACAAAGACAAACTACATCAGTGCTATGGCTAAGGAGTTTATTATTGTGACTGAGTCATCAAAGGGTACGAGCTACACTGTTAAAATCTGCGAAAATCCATCCTGTACCTGTCCAGATTTTACACAGCGGGAGAACAGGGGAAAGGTATATTTAGCCTGCAAGCACATCTATTACATTTTTATGCAGGAACTAAACCAAGATCCTAAGATCGACCATCACATCCACCAGGCAAGCCTTACAGTTGCGGAGCTTGAGAAGTGTTTTTAGATTGCTTTTAGTGTTCGGATCTATATTTATATTTGTATTTTATTAGTCGAATTTACTTGGAAATATAGATTAAATCAAAATTTGAAGAATGGAAAGATGTTGGTTCGGGACGAACCAATGTTTTTCTTGTGTTTGAGAAGCCGTGAGCTCAGCTCATGAGCTCAGCTCGTGAGCTCATGAGCTCAAAACCTACCCAGGCTCCTTCTCCTTCATCACCTTCTCCATCTTTATCTCGCAGCATTTTTTGTTGTTTCGTAGCCAAGTGTTGAGAAGTTCCAAGTAGACATTTTGTTCAGCAAAGGACATTTTACTCTTGGAAATGTTGTAAATGAGTTTCTCTGGTGCTTTACCAATTCCTATACACACAAAGAGTTATGAAATGTTTCACAAATTTTAGAAAAACTTAACGAACACGAGAACAATTCTTGGCAATGTTATCAAGTCATTCCTACCCACATCGTATGTCTGCAATCAAGAGCAACTTTTTCACCTTTGTTCTCTTTGTATTCAAAATTCGCTGGTCAATCACATGCCACTCCATCTCCTTCTATTGCTCGTCCCCTCGGGCATTTTTAAAGAATGACACTCTTTCTCCTTTGATTATGGGCTGCAAGAAATATTATGTAAGTTGATACATACTTCAATACTAATTTACCTTCGCCCAGACAGCAACTAGAAAATCAAGTGGCAGCTAGTACCAAGTTTGCAATTCTTGGCCTTTCTTAGTTGCTAGCTTCACTCAAATTGCTTCAAATACCTCACGATTGTACAACGTTTGGACCTCCTCTAGCGAGAGCATGCCAATAAACTGAAGGTGCTCAATGTCATGTACCAATGTATGAGCTTGAAACACAAATTGGTTTAGCTTGCAAAAACACGAGATTAGCTAAGTTTACAAAAAATAAATTCTTACATGTTGATCTTATGGCATGCCATGTTGAGCTTCATAGTGTGCTCCCGAGTCATTGGTTCGACAAGTGTGACTGAAACACTAATGTGTCATTCTTTGTCATCTCGAAACTTCTCTTGAATGCACTTCTAAAATGCTAGCAACCTATGGTTTCCATTGATCAACCAAAAGAGTTTTCCAATGAACTCTGTTGTCTCCACATGTTGTCCTAAGAATCCATCAAACTCACGAAACTTTCGCAGCCATATAAGATCCCATTTTTCCTCAAGTTCAATAGTCACTGACTCTGTCCAGCCAGTTCCACGGAAATTTCGTGAAACGATAAAGGTATCAATTGTGCTCCCAAACCTGATCTCGGCAAAGGAGCTGTAGATAGCCATGTTGAGGTCGTAAGCTGAGCGCACCCAATGGCTTTGAACCAACCGGCACAAAGGAACTAGAAATCGATGAGGGCCATTCCACGCCATTTTTTATAACACTTACTAACTGTCCGTTCTTGAGCTTGGATAATCGTGTTCTGAACACGATCATTCAAAATGGTGTCAAAATCATGCATGCATAATCCCTCACCACCACTAGCTCCCCTTGCACCACCAACTTGAGGAGCAGTAGGAGCAACTACCATGCCCTCCATAGCCTCTGCAGTAAATCCACCTACAATGCTATCAATAACCTCCTTAGCTGGTTCATCTACCTTGCCGCGAGCAGCCTCAGCAACTAAAGGCACAACACCCCCACCACCACCAACATCAAATGCAAGTACTCCACCACCAGTAGCCACAGCCTCAAGAGCACCAGTACCAACAGTCTCAATAACACCAACATCGATTTGAGTGTTCATCTCAACATCCACGTCATTGTTATGCTCATTGTTGCCTCCAACATGACTAGCAGAAATTTCATTGGATACTTGAGATGAATCTCCACTCAATTGGCCAAGCCCACAATGATCAAGTTTCCTGGAGACCGAGACCATTGAAGCTAGCCTCGGCGCTTCCTCTAAAATAAAAAGCAAAAATATTATAACATCTAACATGTAATGTAAAGCAAACCTATGGCATTTTAAGTTTAAGTTCCTTATTGGAAGTTTTAGGCAGTCAAGCTTGATTTATATTTGCTCTCACAAGAAAAGTTTGTAAGTATAAGATGTGAAAAATAGATTGTAAATTACAAGAAATGCAAAGGAAAAAAA
The DNA here is from genome assembly GCF_000143415.4 of Selaginella moellendorffii. Classification (NCBI taxonomy): domain Eukaryota; kingdom Viridiplantae; phylum Streptophyta; class Lycopodiopsida; order Selaginellales; family Selaginellaceae; genus Selaginella; species Selaginella moellendorffii. Next base: position 22,839 of record NW_003314454.1, on the reverse strand, counting down.
CATAAGTCACTAGGAGAGGTTGGTTTGCACGAGAACCGACCTCACCCTACCTCTTAAGAAAAAGGAAAAACACAACAAGAATATGGGAGAGGTCAGTTCGCGCAAGAACCAACATCTTCCACCCTCTAATTTTCACATGAAATGCCCCATCAAGTCAATGAAATAAAAAAAAAACCTTGAAGATGTCGGTTCACACAAGAACTGACATTTTTATCTCTCTTTGTTTTCTAAAATATAGAGATCTCACCACTAGAAACATGAAAAAAATCAAGAAAGCTCACTTCTAGAAAAAATGAAGGTGGGGAGATGTCGGTTCGCAAGCAAACCAATCTTTCCCACCCCTTCAACAAGGAAAAAAATTCAAAAAAACGAAGCAAAGATGGGCAAAAAGTTAAACAGAAAATGAATAGAATGCTAGGAGATGTCGGTTCACACAAAAACCGACATCTCTATCCCTCAAGAGAAAACAAAAGTCAAGAAAAAAAACCTTACCTACAAACCAGCCTTTCTATGTGTGACTCTCTCTCACTTGTCATAAAAGAATGAAACTCTCTTGAAGGGAAGAGAGCATGGAGATGAGAAGGAGAATAAACAATCAATACTACAACTTTTGTGATTGACTGGCGCTTCTCACTCATAACCACATTCATTTCAACAATATTATTCCTCTCACAATCAATTATATAATTAATATGGGTGGCTCATATCTCTCTAGATTCTAAACGGTTGTATAATTTGTTAAAATAATTAACTTGTCCTTTGCAAGGACATAGCTAATTAATGCTCACAATACAGAAGAATATCTTTGTTCTTTCTTGTCAATTTCTCCCCAATACAAAGTCCACACCAGAAGCAAGACCAATGGTGGACATCTTAAAGATGAAAGGGCATTGACTGTTCAAAGTCACTTGGCCAATGAACAAACTCCCATGAATAAACTCATAAGGACATTTTCTTTTTAACTTTAAAATCGCATCCAATCTAAATTGAAGCTTTCCATCTCACCCTTCTCGCATCAAATCCTTTATTCTGCCAAAAAAAAGAGTGTTTTTAGTGATAAAGTAGAGTTAAGTATTAATTTTATACTTGTTTAAATTTGTCACGGGTTCTATATTTCGAAGTAGGTCCTTCAAGCTATTCTCCGTGAACTCTTTTTTACTATTAGCTTGTAGCAACGTGTCCACCATATAGTCCTTTAATACAAACTATTAAACACCCTTTGGAGTTGCTGCACTTTTCTTCCTAGCCTTTATAGTAATTGCAGCTTTTAAATTGCAAAAAGAATCATAGTGGATTCCTTCCTCTATTGCGTGTTGGTGGTATCTAACATGCACTGCTGCTCTTCCTAAACATTCATCCCATGGAAGAAAATAATACATTTTTGCATTGCAACATGCTTGACACATAAGTGTTGCCCCGCATTTGCGACATCTAAACCCTATAGTAACCTCATCACGCTTAGGGGGATTGATCGTTGAGCCTTCAAAGAAATAGATATTCTTGCCATGATCAGAAATGCATTTCTCAGCAACACATTGAAGCTGTCCACTACAATGGACTATGGACACAAATCCGTTGAAATGGGAGAAATGGGTTGTCTTTACTCTGCACCAATTATATGGATCAAGACGTGTTTCCATGCCCCTCTTCCTGCTTGACAAACTGACAAGTGGAAATTTAAAGAATATATTCCTATTATAGGAAGACAGAAGCTCCTCACCTCTCATGTATTGGAACTCCTTCAATTCCAACTGTAATGATTGAGATTGCTGAAATGTCTTCTCCACCGCTTCAAAAACTGGTCCAGAAGGAATGCACCTACTTGTCTGGGAAGCTATGTTGGGAAGCTCATCTTCTTCACTTTCATCACTGGAGAGAATAACAATTTCATCCTTCACTCCTTGCACAGTTGACTATGAAACTGACACACTCTCCTCTGCTTGCTTTGGAAATTCTGTAACTAGAATCTTCTGACCTGTACATCTATCAAGATCCCATTGAATCCCATTCTCTCCCACACCACTGTCATGAAGAATGGATTTTTCTATCTGATTATCTTTATCTCAACATTCATTCTCCAAACTAATTGATCTCGGCTTCAACTTGAACCTTTTGCAGAGGAAGCTCTCTCCTATAACACTCTTAGAGAAAACAATTGGAGGCTCTTGATCAAACTTCAAATAAAATTTGAACCAACCTTTCCAACCTTGACTTTCTCTCACTTGTCACAAAAGAATGAAACTCTTTTGAAGGGAAAAGAGTATGGAGATGAGAGGGAGAATAAACAATTAATGCTACAACTCTCATGATTAATCGGCACCTCTCACTCATAATTTGATTTATTTCAACGTATTATTCCTCTCACAATCAATTATACAATTATTGAAATTGACTCAATTTTAGAGAAAGATTTTAAAATTTGTTATTTTTTAAAATTGTCTAAACCTTCTTCCCAATCATAAAATTGAGTTTTAAGGGGTTGATTTTTCCTTTCCAACTGTATGGTGAAAATATTAAGCACAAAACTTTTTGGTTGCCCTGCTTTATACACAAGAAACCATTTTTCCAATCTTGGTTTATGCAAGCAATTTTTAGCCAAGGTCTGCCTAATAGGGTTTTGTAGATAGAGTCTCGTCCTGTCATTTTAAGCATAACATAATTAAATTTATACTTTAAGCTAGCCACATTAGTTAAGACATTTTTAATAATTTTGATGGGCCTAATGCTTCAGTCATTTTCTATTCGTATATTAAATGGGGCCGGTTGAATTGGACCTAAGCCTAATTCTTTGAAAATACTCTCTTCTAGAATATTTACGCTTGAGCCACCATTGATGAAAGTTCTAGATAATAAATTCTTGCTAATCTTTATATCAATTGTAAAAACTTTATTATCACATTCCTCTGGCTCAATTATAATGACTATAGATGAATTAAAGTTTTTTCTTTCTTACGCGAGAGCTCTTTGAATCTCTAAGGTAATGTGCTATAGTGAAAAATTGGTTTAGAGTGTGTAATTTTAGCATTTAAAATGCCTTTCATTACCTTCTTTCCATCCTTGCTATCTAGCTTTAGTATAGGATTTTACTTTTGCGCTAGTGGTAAATTCGTATTAGCCTGTAAACATGTGAGACTTTCTATGTTAGAATCACCATCCTCTAAATCGACTTGTGGTTCCAAATCTTGGAGTTGTTAAATGATTTCTGCATTGATTTTTTTTTTTTTGTTTTGACACTATTGAGAGTTAGGGATGATTTCTACTTCATCATCACTCCCTTCATCTTGGTTTTTAGATTCAACTTTTCTTCGTTGGGCTCTAGTCATGACACAAACGCTAAATAACTTTTCTATATCTGACCATTTTACCTCAATGTGCTTAGCTATAGGTTGTGAATCCTTAGAGAACTTATCATTCTTGCTTGATGATTTAGTTTGATTGTATAACTTAGGATAACGAGTAAAAGTCTTAACTTAATCATACTCTTTTGCCCTTTCATATTCTCTACGCTTATTGTAGCCTTTTAGCCGATCGTATTCTTTATGTTAATTATAGTCTCTAGGCTTATTTTCCTCACGTCTAGATGGATAATTTTGAAAATTACCCTAGGCGGATAATCCTGATGGTCATCTTGCCTTTCAGCATGTAGGTATTCACGTTTGGCACTTCAATTATCATTGTAATCATTCCTTCTATAATAATTTCTATTATCAAATGAATAATTTTGCCTAAGTATTGTTTTATCCCTTGTTTTATCCCTTATTATGCCTTCTTGGTTGTTTAAACAAAGTTCTACATTCCTTAACTTTATGCTTCTCTTTTTCATAAATTTGGCACTTGATCAATTAGAATTTGCATTCTTCCTTGCTATGGCTTTCATTTTTGCATTTTGTACACTAAATCCTTTGTTTGAGATTGGTTTGCAATTTGAGGTTTCTTTGACAACTGATTTTCTGTCTATAGGCGTATTTTTGTTTGATCTCACTATATCTACTATGTTATATTATTTTATTTTGGTAAACAATTATAGTTTTCTTCAAGTCATCAAAATGTATATAAACTCTCTTTATCGTATGTTCACGATAAGTTTTCTTAAGGCTCTATATGTATAGATGTAGGCACATTTTGTTTAATACTAAATCTTTACAATATTTATAACACTTGTTGAATCAAGTTGTTTATTCCTTAATTATCTCAAAGTTTTCTTAATGAAGCTTTTCCAACTCATTATAGTTTTCTCCTGGGTTTGTTTCCATGGAGAAAGTTTTAAGGAAAAACTTTATCTACTCATTAAATATGCCAAGTTTTTTGACATCATTGTCATAGTGCCAATCTTTGGCTTGTTTTTTAGCATATAAGGGAAAAGATTCTTTTCCTATCCATCTACTTGATTAAACTTAATTGCGTTTGTGTATTGCTCAATATGCAATTGTATGTATTCTCCTTTAATTCCAGAAAAGGATGGATATGTGATGATAGTGCTTGTTGGGGGAAGGAAGGGCACCTCCCCCAATGCTCGCTCAAACATGAAAAATGCTTCAATGCTCTCTGCCAATGCCCCCTTTTTGCTCTTGTGGGGCAAGGGTTTTATATAAAGAAAATGGAGAATATTTTGAGGACCAAAATATTCCCTTTCTCTCTCTCACTCTCTCAATAGCCACGCCCTAACAGTGCCTATTGTTGTTCCTACAATTGTTATTGTGCTTATTACAATTTGACAGGAAATACTCTATTTTGCAACTTATATAAGCAAAACAAGTGTTTGGTTTATAATAGAATTTGGATCATTATCAGAGGGTAAGGGTTGTAAATTTAGCTCTTCTTCCTTGTAAGCTCCTGAATTTGGTCTTCCCAGAAGGTCACTTAGCCTAGTACTATTCAAACTTAAGGACGCTTAACTTCAAACATCCCAAGATCCTTAACCAATTGAAAAAAGGGGTGCACTTTTATTCATGGGCCTTTTCCCTCTATATTTGAACCCCATGAATTGTCTCTTAAGTTATTCTTTTTAGTTGTTTACATTCCCCTTGTGGGGAATCACTCTAGTTGTTTGTGTTCCACTACTCTCAGCTGAAATAAAGGTGTTTTCTATATGCCAATGCTACCAAAGAGTAGTAGTGTATGTATTCACGTATTCTGAATAACTGTCAAAGTTGTATTAAGATTTTTAATCTCTTCTTCATTGAGATGTACCCAATATACATTTAGTTCGCTCTATTTTAAGTTTTTCTCTAGTTTGATTGAGCAATGATTTAGTTTATTCTAAAGGGAGGTTAAGATCACAAATATCACGAGCAAGTGCTTTGTAATTTTGTTCTAGATCTTGTGAATACTTCCTTTTAAATTGCCTTCCGCTCATCAGATTGTGAGAGAAATGTTATATATCTATTACCTTGTTTGGTATAGACAGTGATAATTTTATGCATAAGGACTATGCCCTTTAAAGCTTTATAGGTAAAATCAATTGTTGGTCTATGCTTATATATTTCAAGGTATGTTAACATTGTTACTATGGCAAACTTAGTTATTATGCCTCGTTCATGAAATGAGTGGTACAAGGTTTTGGTATGCGATGTATTCTCTTTGTAAATTAGTCTATTAGTCACTTTTAGGAGCAAACACCTAACTTCCCAATCAATTTTGAAATAGGGATAGCTTTCCTTTAGAGGCTAAAAGTCTAGGACATTTTCTTATACAAAAGTCCTAAAAATTTCTTAAGCAACAAACATTGTTTTCCACATTATATCTATTTTACTAAGGTGTGGTCCACTTTAAGAGATTTTTACTCTGCAAAATTTTGTTGTTTATTAATCTAGATTCAGGATTGATCTAATATCTATTAGCCCAATTATCAGTAAGTGTATTTCTGCCTATAGGTATTCAAGCTTTATTGTGCACCGTTAAAGTTCTTATAATAGCTTTTTTGCCTGAAATTGCATAAAATTATAGCAATTATCTAGTAAGCAAAATTTTATAAATATTTTGTAGATTATAATACTCAGGATTTGTGTTTAGCTCAAATATGTAGACTATCTCTCTATTTAGGAAGAATTCTAGTACTATTTTCTTTTTGTATAGGTAACTCCATAGATATAAGTCTCGCTTACACTGTGTACTTATAAAATAATCTAAATGTATTATCACACCTTCTTTAACAATAGTAAAGGTATCAAGAGTCAAACTTTTGTATACTTTGAGCAGAATATTGTTAAGTATTTCGCTTGGTAACTTATCGAGTTGTTTAATCAATTTCGTTAAATTTATCATTTGTTGGCCTAGCTAGGCACATAAGATAATTTAGTTTTTGCTTTCTTATACTTTTTCTTAATTACATAGAGTGGGGATCAGTCAACTTCTATCTAAGTCTATAAGAAAAATATATCTTTTAATAGGTTTGATGAATTGTTGGTAAACATTCTTTTCATGTTTACCCCAATTCCCTTATTCAACTTCTATTAGGATAGTGGAATGTCATTGTAGCGCACGTGGTTTTTGACCCTTTATCCTATGGTGATTTACCATAGGATAACACCACAAAGCGGAACCTAAACCCTCTTTGTGCCACGTGACAGATGCCACGTGTCACATGCCACGTGTCCATGCCACATGTCCATAGGAACCCGAGGTTCAGGGCCTTGGGCCACTGAACAAAGGAACGGTGCCAAACTCCCAAGCATGGAGCCAAGGAGTGACAGAACCGAACCATGGAGCAACTCCCGAGCATGAAGCCCAAGGAGCGAAGGGACAGGAGCCCGGAGCGACTTGGAACAGTCCTGGAGCAACCAGTATCCCAATGCCAGGACCAGCACGCAAAACGGAGCCAAACGGAGTCTGACGCTATTTCGGCATACCGGTGGCCTAACGCAAGGATATGGGTACCCCACCAACTAGCATGGAATGGAACTTGGGCTTAGACCCAAGCCGGACGCAGAACAAGGACAGGCACGCAAGCGGGAGCTAAACTATGCCTCAGGTTGGTCGGCCATGCCCGACCTACCCACTATCCCTACTATACATTTGGAACCCCCCACAGCCCCCCCCCCCTTGAGGAACATACGCTTTGGGCTTTCACCCCAAGCCTCCCTTAGTATCAGGAGTTAGTCTCTGGGACAAGCTCGAAACTTACTAAATATGGAATGTCCCTAGATTGCGAATTTGGACACGGGACGAACACCATTGTGTTCAGGACGATCTCTACATTCCGTAGATATGCCAAATGAGCAAATCTGGACACTTTCCATAAATAGCATTTGAGACCGAATTGAGACTAACACAAAGGGCATGATAGTGAGGGTGTTTGGCAGACACGGTAAGCTATCATGTAGCGATATTGAGGGACCAATCTCAATACGCGAGGGTTCTTGTCAAGCCAGTGCAAGACAGAGCAAAAGAGAACTAAAAAGCCAGGCCAAGTATGCTTGGCTGAATAGACACTTAGGAATTCCGTCCTTATGCTCATCCGGCCAAGTACAGATGCAAAGTCTAGTTTACTAACACTTGAACAAGAGGGGCTGATAAAGGGTCCAGCAATACCGACCTCCTGCCATCGTGGCAGTAAGGTAAGAGTGTCTGTAAGGACTGGTCGACAGGTAACTTTCGATACCCGAAGTCACATGCGCGATACTCTCCCCCCCTAGGGAAGATCGACGTCCTCGTCGATGCATACTCGAGTCTAGAATACCGCCAAGGAAACAACTCCAGAAAAAGTTCATGGTATTCACACTATGTGAGAAATGCACCAACTTAAATGAGTTAGGGGGCAACCTCTTTGTCTAACGCGGATGCACTACCAGCTCAGACACCTTCCGGCCGTCGCCGACAAGGAAATGACCAACGGAGTCAGCCACCCTTGCTGCTCTGGGTGTCACCCAGCTACAAAAGTGTGATATGCCCCTGCCCGCAGAAACATAGAGAGAGAAGCCAGAGACCCCAACCCTCCTAAGCAAAGAAACCAAACCCGTCGGTAAGGTTTAGATAGACTACTGTAAACAAGCAGTTAGAGTTGTTTACACGGTCACGCCCTTTTTAACGGAATAAGGAACATCGACAGAGAGGCGGGTTATGTGACCAGTTGACAGTAGCTACCCCATGACTAGAGATTTCAACATGCACACGAAGTGCCGAAGCCAGTCTGCCTATACTGGCCCAAACTCAAAGATCAATAGATGGACAATATCAAAGTCATAAACAATGATATCTTAGAGACTTATATCAGTGAATAAAGCTTAAATTAGAACACAAAAGTATTCCAAGTAAGTTATCATCCGATAAACTAGTATTATAGTATAGGAACCACCAAGATCATTATAGTTGGTAAACATAAGAGGCACCATCAACAAAATTCAATAGCAAGTATATCATCAAGTAAACTCAATGATAAAGTTTAACTATTAAAGATTGCAGATAGAATGCCAAACAACTTACCAAAGAAAACTCAAAGAACACAAAGTATCATCGACTGGCAAGCAAAATACTCGCGAATGTATCACCCGGAGGAAATAACATTCCAATCTATCAGAACAAACTTGAGCAACAACCAACAGAAGAGAATGAATGCGGTAAGACCAACAAACACTCATTCCTGTCAACTATCACAAAAGCCAATCCAAATAGATCCCAGCCAACAATATTAAGGAACTTAAGTTGTTTAAACAAGTGTCAGCAACATCCTATTGATGTCTCAAACCCAAAAGACCAATCCAGAGCAAACCACAAAAAACATATGGTATTGCGAAAAGCCAAAAGCTATCAAAGAGAACAACTAACCACCACAAAAGATCATCAATCATCCCATCAATAAAGAGATGCATGATCATCGTTTAAGAAAGAATCCACTACCCCGAAGAATAGCGAATCATTCTATATCAACAACAATCAAACAAAACTTTTGAGAAGGATAATCAACTACCTTAGATGATAGTCAATCATCACCAATGATTGCTAGATGCAAAAATTAACTTCAATATTGAAGCTAATGAGCCAAAATGCCTTCCCCAACAACTTCTAACAAATGAAACAATGAGCATAAACTCAAAGAACCAAAAGCTCAAAGAAGTCTATAGCCAAGTCATGCCTAGCAATGATCACAAGTCTCGCATGAACTAATTTCAATGCTAAGAAGAAAATCATGGTATAATCCATAATATCCTCTTCAACACATCCATAAGCTAAACTTCAGAATGCAAAGCTAATGAAGAGCATATCTGCATCAATCCAAAAGCTAAGCATAACGAAGCTATGCTCAACAAGTGATCATCAAACGATCCTCCATGAATCCATCTATAGCAAGACGTAACTCACTTCATAACAAGCACAAGAAAAATCATCAATGATTGATATATGTTAACTCAAATCCAATAAGGATTCAAACTTTCCAATATCGATCACTAACTCTTCCGCTTGTAGAGTTAGCATAGTCCACGACTGAATCACTTTTCCAAGGAAAAGCCAAAGCTCAACCCGTACAAAATAATTTCGTCTAGAACACAACTAACTCAAACTTGCCACTCAGTTCGTTGAACGTCAACATAGTTGCTAACTAGCAAATGTACGAATGCCAATAACACAAAGCCATAGCCAAATTATCAACACGATCTCTATCGAGACTAATGAAACTCGACATCAATCTTGCAGAGAGACGTCTCATCCCACTGAAATCTCAATATCAACAATGTCAACGACAAGGCATCACTTCAATGCCATCAACACTAGAACAAAGCTAGAAGAAAGCATGAGTGTATCACCACTCAAAGCTCTCTAGCAACCAAGCTAACCAAGGTTGAAGATACTGTAATTTGTATCTAAGACCAATCCTTTAGCAAAACTCAGTTACAGATAACACTTCCTCAAGGAGTGAATCACCACGTCCAAGACTCAATGAAATCCAACACTATGAACTAAATGTAACCAAATGATATCGATAGAGGTAGAATCAATATGTCAACATGGAAAACCTATGTAAGTCTAACGACACGATCCTCCGCAACACCATCCGGTAAAGCAAGCCCATCACTGTTAAATCTTTATCGAGTGAAGCAAGTGTCAAAAGCCCTTGACAAAGTCTACAAGCAATCATTAGTCGCAAAGCAACTAACAATCACTCTTTCAACTTGCCTTCACAAGACCCAAACACTAAACTCACGTCATCGAGTCACACACTTGTCCAACATGAACGTAATGCCCCTGGTATGAGATAAAAGTTCATAGGCAAGCACAAACCAAATGACCACTCGAATCCAACTCAACCACGATAAGCTCACCAATGCATTTAGCCACTAGCTCTGAGCATGCCTTGAAGAGGCTAGCTATGCATGATCAACACTCAGTCAAAACTAAAGTGAAGACCATGAGATGAACTCATATCGGTACACAACCTCCTTATAGACAAAGCTATAGTATGGGTACCAACATCTCAAACTCAAACAACTAAGTTGAACATCACCATCCTCAGCCAAGGCGCAAGGCCACCCAGACTAAGTCAAGATCAGTGAGAGCTCACTACTCTCATAGAGTCTAACGAAATGCAAAGTGCAGCCTGCCACCAAGCATAACGCTATAAAAGAAAGGCACAAAGGTCACCCTTTTTAGAAAAGCGCAACGGCCACTTTTCTACATCAACTCTAGACTCTATCCAACTCAATTGCTTTAGCCCCAAAAGTTAGCATCCCTTTCGGGCTGCATCATACAAACTACCTACTAAGATCTAAGCCAACCGAAGTCAATTCCAACCCCTTCACTAGTTTGTGTTGGCCTACGAAAACGGAATGGTTTTCGAACAAAGTGACCAACAGATCAGCCATTGGAAAAATCTAAGGAAATTTGTGAAAAATTTTCCATCCTAGAGAAAGAATGACTCTCAGTCCAGGAATACAAACTTTCAAGACTCAACCAACTTCCTCCTACTAACAACTTCACATAGGTTCACCTCAACACAAATTCTCATGACCCATAGTATGCTTAAGCCTCGAACATCTTTTTGCCCATACTTCTAACATCCAACACTAACATCCGCAAATGCAAAGTGAACATCCAAGGCTTGATCACGAAGACCACATCTTCGGATATTCACATTGCACTTAACACTCTTCTTCAACCACCTTCAAGATTCAATGTGAAGCTAAAACACTAACAAAAGAAATGACATGGAAAATCAAGCTCAAGGAAAATTCCTCATCACTCGAAATAACAATAATGCCACTTCCACTAACACAAGTGTTAGTGATGTTAATGCCTTAACTACACACTTTCTCCATCCAACAATCTACTCCAAGTGCTAACAGATCAACTGACAAGCCATAGCAAGTGAATGCTATAACCCTTTCCAACACCTTATGGGCAAACCCTCAAGGAAACAAGGTACCAACTCAAGTTTAGCATAATGGACCACCATTGAGAATCTAGTCAAAGCTACTACAATGCTACTACGTGCAAGTAGATTAGCTTCACTATCAACCACTTTGGGGTTGATCATCGTTTAACCAAGCAACTTCGTAAACACATTGCTCATTATCACATGGATATGATATGGAAATCACAATGACTTGATCATCAATTGAGAAACACCATGAGCAACACCCATGTCATTACTTCAAAAGTTTATGTGACTATCAAGTGTCAACTCGATTTGACAAAATGCAACATAAATGCCACACTCCACCAATAGAGATTAACAACACCCGACACCACTAACTTTTGTTCACAACATGGATAAGCACATGCCACTCTTTTTCCGACCAAACTCAAAACTAATCCAACCAAGCTACTCAAGGAACAATAGCAAGGTTCCCGGAAAAAGAATTGAGCATAGTAACTCAAGTCTTTCAATAGCAAGCCTAGACAAAACGGTATAGCGCTTCACTGCTATCCATCCCATAACTCGCCATTTGTAAGACCATCATCTCCAAGATGCATCAAAGTAGGGACTCTTGATTGCATGATGTGAACACGAGCAATGAGTTAACACTTCGTTGCAAATCATCTTTCCAAGAAGAAAAGATGATTTACGTGTTTGATCCTTCGTCCCCGATGACTCTCTTTTCGGTCCTATCTTTTGACTACACCTCAAGCTTGCTTTCGCACTGCCTTCAGTCCAATCCAAGAAAAGTTTATGAGAGAGCACAGCAATGATTACTTGAACCAATAGACTAATCCCTATAGTCTTGATTGATCCACTTATAATCATGCCTAGGAAGGATCCACTAGTGCCGTGCTAAACAGCTACGGACCAGCCTATTTGCCACTCATAGCAAACTCAGGGAAGGTTTGCTTTTACCCACGGTACATGGAACAACTTATAGAACCATTGGAACAACTCATGGAACGACTAATAGGCTAACATTAATCCTGCCAACTCAAAGCGTAACCTTGAGTTGCTAATGTGCCTCACTCAAGCTCAAACTTGTGCATACGGAACATGTCACATCCATCTTATGAACCCAAGAGCAAGCTCACATCATAAGGTACAACAAGGTAACCAAATCCATACCTAAGGAACAATTGCGAACCCTTTGCACCAAACGTGTACCCACTCGGATCATCGTTTTCATCTCTGTGTATGCAACAAGACTAGTTGCCCAATCCCATTGTATAGTACTCGCTGAGACTCATCCTCTGATACCAAATGTAGTGCATGTGGTTTTTGACCCTTTATCCTATGGTGATTTACCATAGGATAACACCACAAAGTGGAACCTAAACCCTCTTTGTGCCACGTGACAGATGCCACGTGTCACATGCCACGTGTCCATACCACGTGTCCATAGGAACCCGAGGTTCAGGGCCTTGGGCCACTGAACAAAGGAACGGTGCCAAACTCCCAAGCATGGAGCCAAGGAGTGATAGAACCGAACCATGGAGCAACTCCCGAGCATGAAGCCCAAGGAGCGAAGGGACAGGAGCCCGGAGCGACTTGGAACAGTCCTGGAGCAACCAGTATCCCAATGCCAGGACCAGCACGCAAAACGGAGCCAAACGGAGTCTGACGCTATTTCGGCATACCGGTGGCCTAACGCAAGGATATGGGTACCCCACCAACTAGCATGGAATGGAACTTGGGCTTAGACCCAAGCCGGACGCAGAACAAGGACAGGCACGCAAGCGGGAGCTAGACTATGCCTCAGGTTGGTCGGCCATGCCCGACCTACCCACTATCCCTACTATACATTTGGAACCCCCCACAGCCCCCCCCCCTTGAGGAACACACGCTTTGGGCTTTCACCCCAAGCCTCCCTTAGTATCAGGAGTTAGTCTCTGGGACAAGCTCGAAACTTACTAAATATGGAATGTCCCTAGATTGCGAATTTGGACACGGGACGAACACCATTGTGTTCAGGACGATCTCTACATTCCGTAGATATGCCAAATGAGCAAATCTGGACACTTTCCATAAATAGCATTTGAGACCGAATTGAGACTAACACAAAGGGCATGATAGTGAGGGTGTTTGGCAGACACGGTAAGCTATCATGTAGCGATATTGAGGGACCAATCTCAATACGCGAGGGTTCTTGTCAAGCCAGTGCAAGACAAAGCAAAAGAGAACAAAAAATCCAGGCCAAGTATGCTTGGCTGAATAGACACTTAGGAATTCCGTCCTTATGCTCATCCGGCCAAGTACAGATGCAAAGTCCAGTTTACTAACACTTGAACAAGAGGGGCTGATAAAGGGTTCAACAATACCGACCTCCTGCCATCGTGGCAGTAAGGTAAGAGTGTCTGTAAGGACTGGTCGACAGGTAACTTTCGATACCCGAAGTCACATGTGCGACAGTCATCAATCTTTAATCTCTCCACCTAGGTGTGCAAGAAGTCCTTTTCTTTCTACCCGTATTTAGTGTGGTTAAGATTAATTTAATGCAAGACTTTGATGCATGATAACCAATTCCAAAGTAGCTTGTCTGCTTCACAGTGGGTCTTACCCTTTAGCTTATAGTCAATTTTGCCCTTATAACTGTGGAATTAAAAAGAGTGGCTTATTGCTCTTGGTAAATTTTAGGTAAACTGGATCAACACTATGGACTAATTTGAACAGGGTGTGAAGACCAATCCATGAAATTGCCCTGTGGAATCAACATAAAAATCAAATTGTCTAGTACATGATAGCCTATTATAGATCAATTTGCTTGTGGAATGACGTTAGGTAGCTTTCTAAAAATATGATACCTAATTTGTAAAAGACTTTGCTTTAGATCGAGATAAAAGATGTTTTCCAAGGCAAATTTTTCTCTAGCCTCTTTGTTAATGGGCGGTTATGGTCAATACAAGTCTTTGCTCAAGTTTGTATAATAAATTTTTGAGTTTTGCAATATATTTTTGAATTTTTAGGAGTGTTTAAGGTTGTTTCACCTTTTTACACAAAACTCTTTTCTAATATATCTAAACTTGTTTTAGTTCTTTAAATATCAAAGTGACAGTAGCAATGTTTTCAAGACTGACATTTATGTTTAGTAGCAACCTCTACAACTCCTTGTTCCACATTTATAGTGTGAAGCTTCTCAACAGCTTCATCTAACAAAAGCTCAATTTACACACGGGGTGATTTATATGTTCCAAACATAAGCGGAAATTGAGCTACAACTCTTACTGGAGTAGTTGTATAATTTTGCTTATGTGAAAAATATTCACTAAATAGGAATTTTCTCTTATGAGGAGGTATGTACACCTATAGATTACATCTTACAAAGGGTGGTTCACACCTTGCAAAAGGTGTTTCACACTTAAAGTAATGAGTATTTCCCCAAACAATTGAGTGTTGCTCAACTAGTTTGATAAGTGGATTATCACGCCTATTCACTTGTATATGTGCTTTTTGTCTATGCCTTATTTTAGGGGATATAAAGCATGTTTCATGTGATTGCCCTTGATTCCTCCCTATGAGTTAGATATGATGTGAGTGCCCTCAAAATCTATAAACAAGTGACACCTTTCACACTAAGTAGTGTTTGTAAGCTCTCTATGTATAAAAGATGAGCCTTGATTAATTTGTCTAGGTGTACTAAGCATAAAACAGTTTGAACGGTTAAAGCAGTTTGTGATAACTGTTTCCAAATTTTTGACTTGTGAGTCTTGTTCGAGTCTCATAATATCTTGTAATATGCATAGGAGATTTAAACTCGGGACAAATCTACTTGTTTGAGTAGTAGTCAAAGCTAAAGGACTTTGGATCAAAGCCTTAAGACAACATAATGTTCTAATTGTGATTCTACCTTTGTTAATGTCTCATAAGATTTAGGTGAATAATTCTCCAATTTATTCTTCACTAAGGCTGGCTTTAGCTCTCTTTAAGCTAGAGTCGAAAACAAGAGTTATAAGTACCCAATTTTCCTGCTTATATATGCTTAAAAAAATTGTAACACGCCACTGAAAAATGTGTCCTCTAGTAAAAACTTGCTCATAAGGAAAGCATTCTAAAGTAATTAATTATGTTTTTCACATCAAATAAATTCCATTCCTTGTTCTTTTGGATTTTTCTCAAGAAATTGTTAGTTAAACAATTTGACTTTGAGTTTCTTAGCAATGTATGTTGAACTTTAATTTCAAACTCATCTCATACTCTGTGGATTAGGTGATGGTTGAAAAACTATTTTTTTTGCATTGTCTGGGCACTAAGCCATTACAATCTCAAAAAGAGCTTCTTTATTTAGTGTTATCTGGGCTAAGGACCTTTGTAATCACTAAAGAGATCTACTTGTGATTTTTAGTGCTGAGCACATTTAAAATTCACAAATGATTTTCTCCCAACTATTTTTTAAGTCAAAGAATGATGGTTTATCCCACCGTGGTTGCCAAAAGTGAGTAAGGTCTTTTCTGCTTGTACTCTCGTTCTCACCTCTACCTACAAAACAGTGACAAACAAATAGAGATGAGAACATAAAAGAACAAAAGAAATATGGAAAGGGAATACAAAAAATGTG
Source organism: Selaginella moellendorffii (assembly GCF_000143415.4). NCBI lineage: Eukaryota > Viridiplantae > Streptophyta > Lycopodiopsida > Selaginellales > Selaginellaceae > Selaginella > Selaginella moellendorffii. Next base: position 6,931 of record NW_003314454.1, on the reverse strand, counting down.
CATATCAATCAGCCCAAAAACCCTAGCTTATATACAAAAGATATTCTAAACTGATTTTGTGCTGCAAAGTAAACTTTTTTCATCTTGCTTCCTTTGTCATGGCACAGATCTCCGGGCTATGGGATCTCACTGGTGGCAGAAACGACCACCGGCTGCATTTTAAGCTCCGAGAGCGCGGCTACGCATTCAGAAGCATCCGAGCTCCAGCTTCCAGAGGACCTGGGGACGCAAGCAGCCATGTCCTTGCTACAGGAAATAAAGCTGGGAGGAGTTGTAAATTCAACTCACCAGGTATCTATCTGTGAAGCTGGAAAGGAAAGAAGGCGATCTCACAAACTTTCCTGTTTGCCATACAGGGTTTGCTGTTCATCCTCTGTGCTCTGTGCCTGGAAGATGTTTCCAAAGTCAGGGTTGGTAAGCTCTCTTCTTACAGTATCAAGACGCTGCAACACATCAAAGAATTCCTGGGAGTGCAGTTTAGTATCAAGCCTAACCCAGTGACAGGCACGGTTCTACTTACGTGCATTGGAAGTGGCTTCCAAAATCTCTACAGGAAAGTTTCATGAGTCACTGGGGCCATAGCTCTAACAAAAGGAAACCGAATCAGTTACATGGAACTTTTTCTTACCACACTAGAAGCCATCGGTCTTTTCCAGCAGCAGCGCGTCCACTCTCCTTGATGTGCACAGCGATTCAAGCTGCGGCCTCAAACTCCAGCCAGCCATCCACAACGATCATTTGCCTCTCATCGTCATCATCTGCTGATGCTCCCACTGAAGATAAGAAGCTGGAATACACTTTGGACGCATTCACTATGTCCGTCACTACCAGCCGGGGCTCTCGAAGTCCGGATGGCGGTGAGCTCCCAGAGGAACTTGAGCATGCAGCTGAAGATCGAGAACATTTTCCCATTAGATGTCTCCCGCATCAAATGTTGATGTCTTTTAGTGACTCAAGAACAGCGTGAGGCATGGGCATTTTAGACACAATCGGTTGAAAAAGTGTCTTAACCTGCAAAGAATTCCAATGAAACCAGTTCCAGTTAATAAGGAGACACTTTGTATCTCCCAAACTATTTTTTGCTGTATATCCTGATGAAAATGGCAGTAAGAGGTGTGAGAAAAATTCCAAGTTGAACTAGCTCACAGTGAAACCCTGCCTCCCCCCCACCGCAATATAGACTGTAGTTCAAAGTTCGTTACTTGAAAACAAAGAGTGAAAAATAAGTCATGATGAGAACTCCCCAAATCTCATGAACCGCACATATCTAACTTAATTTTTCACAGGCATTTTGCACAGGCATCTGCCTATCCTCACTCAAAAGTAGCCACTTTACTTTTAGACCACATTAGATCAAAAGTGCAAAAGATCAAAATGTTGAAACCATATTAGAAGTTAAAAAGTAAGGTTTATTACTAGATGATTAGGGTTTCTCTCAAACAGACATCATTTTTTGGCTAAATCACAACTGTGGGGGGCTTTAACAATAAAAGTACATATTATATTTTTATATGTAGCCTTAGTTATTTATAATTGTCAGAAAAACTATGATAATGTATGTAGTACTTGATTAAACAATAATATTTTAAAATAGTTTTACTAATTTATTAGTATATAATACTGTGGAATATAAGATTTGAATTTATTATTTATATTTACAAATAATTAATTTTTTTATTGGATCTGGGTAGTAATATATTGATGTTCCTAAAACCTTATTGTTTTATATTTTGAGTAAAACTTATAATTAATTAATGTCTTGCAGTAATTATTCTTTTTTATTTGTTTTTACTTTTTTATTTGTCAATTTTTTTCTAAATATATTCATATTTTCAAATAATAATTTGTATATAATATTCTTATGAATGAATATTTTATCTTACTTATGCCTAGGAATATATTTTGTTCTAAATAGTTATATTATCAAGTTTACAAGAATTTATTTTTTTATTCATCTAACATTTTCTAAGCATAATTCTTTCAATCAAAGTGGAATATAATATTTGTTGTTTTAATACTATTCTAATTTAGTTTTTAATATATTAAAAAATCAAAACAGTATTTTGCTAATTACACAGCATATGCTGGGCAAATGTTAGTAAATTGACTAAGAAAGGCTATATGTCAAGGCAGAAAATTTGATCCTCAAAGACAACTTCTTCAAGCTTATCACATCAACCAAGAGACAAAGCAATAGAAGAGAGATCTAAAATTCTCGTTCTTACCTCCATGGTCGTGCAAGCTTGAGCAAACGCTTGCTGGTTCATCGGCTGGATAGCAACCACATCATAAAATTGAATCACGGGAGTGGAAGGACCATGACGCTGATTCTCGAGTACTGCCGGAATGGGATCTTGTTGGAGACTCAGGCAATGCCGCGAGGACCGACTCGTGCATCACGGCCTTGACAATGTGAGGAATGGCGACGCCGGTGCATCCCAGCTATGGCCAGCGCCTCCCGCCTCGGCTGCCATCGCCGCAAACATTAAGATCGAAGAACATAGAAGCCCTAAAGACATAAAATTCCTTCTTTGGGTCTTCTCTGAGAGAACAAAAAAAGTTTGTCACGCGCGATTGATACCGCAACTTGGTGGGATTCCCCACTCTCTTTTCGGGAGCTTTGCTCGCCATGGATCGTTGTGAAGCTTGTAATGCAATGCCTGGAGAGAGGAAACCAAAAAAGACAAAACTTTAGCTGAGAGTTTGTGTCACTGTTGTTTGTGATACTTACTTGTATCACTGTTGCAAAGACATCGTCTTCGAGCAACGTCTCGTATTGCTGAGCCCAATCCTGGTAGTGATTCCAATCCTTCTTTTGCCTCCTTGCCTCTAGCAAGATCGCATCGCGGTACACAAACCGCTGCCACAGTCCTCTCACGGCTTCCAGCTTCGATTCTACCTCGGCATTGCTGATGTTCTACGCAAAAAGAAAAAGAAAAAACAAAACAAAACAAAAAAAAACGAAAGAAAGAATTAGAACAAAGATGAAAGCTTTCATACTCTCAAGATCGTGATAAGTTCCGGGATCTTGTCTTCCGCTACGCGAACCGTGAAGCTCTCATAATCGAGCAAACTCTCGTAAGGGAGATGAATGCCATCCTGCATTAGCATTAGAAAGAAGAGATAGATTAAACCACTTGCAGCTAAAGTTTTTGCTTGCCTGGATGATCACTGGAATACATCCGTGGAGAACTGCGTCTTCCATGCGACCACTCCATCCATCGCCAGGAAAAACTCCACAAAACCGAGAACTCGACAGCTCTTTGGCATAGTCGTCACTCCGCTGTGGTGTCACCACCACGTCCGGAGCTGCTTGTCTTCCCAGTTTTCCGTGATTGTTTGGAGTGGATCCAAACTCCTCGGCCACTCTTTGGCGAATTCCCATGCTATATCTGCATAAAAATGGTTTTTTCTTTCTCTCGACCTCTAAGAGTGTGCTTGCCTGTCTTCGGGTCGACCGAAGTCATACCCCTTTCCAAGATTTCCATTGAAGTAAAAGAGTGTTTTGCGCTCTTCTCGAGGCCTGTGGATCAGAGTTAAGAAAACAAACTTTGTGAGCAACCGAGCTTCTTGTTACCTGGACCAGAATCGCTCTGCGACGGACCTTGGATCTGGATTCTTCCATGCCGGAAGAACAATGTCCTTTAGGGGATCATAGCAAGGATGGTCACCCCTCCATTCTTTTGGGATATCATCCCAGCTATCAGCAAAGTAGCCTGTCGTGGATTTCTTGTGCTTTGAGTTAGTATTCCCCCAGTGGACCAGCATTGTCCCGTTCCATATCTCCTTTGGTGCCGAGCAAGCACCTTCATCCCATGGAAATAGCTGAAGTTCAAAGAGATGATGATAGTGAGAAAAACCACAGAAACAACGTAAAAACCATACCCAGATGTGATCGCGTCCGGAGGAACGATTCCAAAATGGATATTGCTCCTTGATGTGCATGTATGCGTTTTTGTATAGCTCTCCAGAAAAATAGCCTCTGAGTCCCATATGTTTCTGGCACAAAGATTGCAAGCACGTAGGAGAAAGAAAATTAAAGACGCAAAGGCGTATACCTCCATGCTAAAATGTGGAGCATCGTCAGCGCGGGTTATAGCACAGGCTCCAAGCACAGGAGCAAAGAAATAATCCGCTTCGTCGCCATTCATGGTGCGGTGCGGGCTTGCTAGAAGACCTTCCAGGAATGCCAACTGTGCTAAGTTAAAAGAAAGATCATAAAGGAACAACGGAAGAAGAAGAAATACTGAAATTATACCTCTGCTCCTTCGAGATACTCGCTCCAAAACGTAGCATTCACCCCATCGTAAACTCGAGTCACGCATTGGAATTTAAAATGTCTTCCCTGAGAAAACAGAAACTTGATGAAATCTAGCAAACATGAGTTCATAGTGTTACCTCGAGAAGATGGCTATTATACTCGGCTGGTAAGTCGTAGATATAAATGAGAGGCCTTCTCTTTTCCACTGAAATTTCTTGAACTTGTTGATCATCACTCTCCGAGCTGCGTTGGGGGACACTTAACGTTGCGGGCCGAAGCCAATCCGGCCAAGAAATCGAAGGCACATCAGTTGATGGAACGCTACAGTCGATTCCAAACCACTGACTTTGACACTGAAGAAGAAAGAATTAAGATCAAACTGAAAAAAACTGTGATTTTTTTCTTTTCTTTTACCTGGCAGAAGCCACCCCTGCAGACTCCATGTCCCGAGCACTGATTCACACAGCTACACTCGGTAGGAGTCTCGCAAAGGAGTCCCCAGCTGCAATCGTATTTGCAGTCACAGTGAGGCTTAAGCCTGACTTTACCACTGTAGTGATCTTCGGGCTTCACGTTACACCACCCAATGCTGTTGTTCTGGGTCGCATTCGCATAGACGATCTCAAAATCCGTCTTTGCCCAGTCCACTTCATCAACCGGTTTGGTGTCGCTACAAACGAGGGAAAAGAGAAAAGAGAGAGAGTTAGAACAACCTCAAACGTTTCATCAACTTACGAAAGAGCAGTGTCTTGCATTTACTTGATAAAAAAACCGCACGATTCGGCAACCGGGCGCTGTGGATAGAGCGATTGTTCTCCGCAAAAGCACATCGATCGACGCTTGTCACAGGACGCAGGACAGATGGAAACTCTCCATTCCCCAAATGGCCATTCTTTCGCTGGAGGATTGTTGCACTCGAAGTTCTCAAACTCCTGGCAACTCTTTCCTGGACGCAAGGAAAGAAATTCTCGGCGTTGTGAGGCATGGAGTTCACAAAGAGAAAGGGTTCAAGCTAGGAGTTCAGAAAGACAAAGAGTTCAAGCTAGGCTACAACTTAGATCTAGAACTTAGATCTAAGAGATAGAACTTAAAACAACGAAGATCCATGCAAACAAAAGAGTAAAGCAACTAAAGTACCTTTAAATCCATGAAAGCAACGGCATGTCCCAAGTTCACGGTTGCAGACGCCATTACCACCGCAATCTTCCTCACACGACTTTGCGAACAATCTCTGGAAGCCATGAAAATGGAAGACTTTAAAGCTCGGTACCTTGAGATCCACCTAAAACTACCACTTACTTCTGTGGTTTTTATGGCGGCCTTGGAAAAATCACACTGTCGCAGCCACTGCCCGATCGGAGCTCTCCAGCGAGCTCCTCTGTACGCTACTGCTGCTGCTACTGGGCTGGATTTTAGCGGCATCTTTGGCGTGGAAATCCATGGAATTGGCACTATTTCCACGAACAGCATCTGGGTCAGGGACAAAACGCTCACCACGGCGATGACAGCGGCGATCTGTCTCCACGAGCTGCCAGAGGCGCCCAATTTCTTGAGCATTGCGGGAAGGTGCGCAGTGATGGAAGACGAAGAAACCATCCCCTGCTAGGGCACGAACGTGAGAGTTCCCTGGTTCTTGGGCGTTGGAATCGTTGACCGCCCCACATATGCCACTGGCCACGGACAGAGGAGAATATTTTATCAGGTTAAAGGTTCGAGGACTACAAGTTACAACCCTTTGAGATTTGGGATCTAACAGTATTATCACAGAAATCATTTCATCTAAGTGGGTACAACTCACAGATGCCCAGCATGGGTGCTTATCTAATATTTGGAAAATATTAATTATCATAATTTATTGGTTTTAATCATGATTATAGATTTGTTTATATTTTTATTTAATGTCAATAATCATTTTTTTTTTTTAGATGTCTTAGACAAAATTCGTGACATGGAACCTGTATTATTGCTCACCTAGATATGAAGTTTTATTTTTCTGATCTTTCTAAGTAAAAATGATTTAAAAGTACTGAATATTTTTAGTTTTGAAAAAAGTGTTATTAGTCTAGCATCTTATTAGTTTTACCATAGATTTTTTGACTTAGAGCACAAGATACTTATTATACTTATTATATAAGGGCGCTCTTTCACCTCATAATACCATGCAAGTATGGAAAACAAAAAATTCCTTTACTTGTTTTTATTACTTGCAGTCATTTTGAAAAATGAGCATTTTTGTTATGCCACCACAAGTATCAAAGTGGAGGGCTATGTCTATTGTACTAATTGTGGTTCACTTTCTCATAATGGCATCTTGGGTAAGAAAATTTCTGAATTGAATCTTCTGAATTCTTCTGATCTTGTTATTTTTTGTAGGTGCCAAGGTAAATCTAGTTTGTCCAGGAGACCGTCATTCAACATCTACAAATAGTAGAGGGTTCTTTGATGTCTCTGATCTAGTGAAAACTGGAACAAATATTGGGAATTGCCAAGTGAGTGTGGATGCAAGCAAAACACCCATATCACCCCAGGGCTGTTCCTTCTTAACAGACATAAATGGTGGTGCAAGTGGCCAATCCTTAAGCACATGCACTAACAATGGAAGAAATAATTCACTTGTGACCTTATTACTAACAACAGTGCTTGTCACCTCCACCACCTCCAAGACACCTC